>NC_022014.1:14922350-14935413 GCF_000317375.1 Microtus ochrogaster | reverse complement strand
AAAAAACCCAAAAATAAATAAATAAATAAATAAATAAATAAATAAATAAATAAATAAATGGTGGTATATTGCATGTATATTATCTTAGCACTTGGAGACAGATGCAAGAGGATCATTGTGAGCTTGAGGCCAGTCTGGATTACATAGTGAGACTGTGTCAATGGTAACAAACAAAACACTATGCTATACACATCAAAACATACGATGACAATGCCAAATGTTAGCAAGTATATAAAATAATCACAACAATCAGGGGCTGGAGAGATGGCTCAGAGGTTAAAAGCACTGACTGCTCTTCCAGAGGTACTGAGTTCAATTCCCAGCAACCACATGGTGTCTCATAACCATCTGTAATGAGATCTGGTGCTCTCTTCTGGTGTGCAGGCATACATGCAGGCAGAACACTGTATACATAATAAATAAATCTTTAAAAAATTAATAATAATCACAACAGTCAGACCCTGACAGGTATAAACACAAACATTTGGGAAGACATTCTGGACATTTCTTTGAAAAGTTAAACAGTACATTATACTCATTCTACCCAAGGAAACATGAAAATATATGAACACAGAAAGCCTTACCCAAGAATGCTCACAACAGCTGTATTTATAACAGCTCCCTATCTGGGCAAGGTGCAAGGGGTCCATCAAAAGGAAATGGGTAAATGGTCTATGCAGTCATCAAAGAACCTACAAAGTGACTGGAAGAATATGCTGAGGACCAACTGCTCTGGGCCTCATCTGAATTCTGAGCCACAGCAACTGTGGGAGGTAGGTAATAAAGCAATCTCTACTTCAACCCACAACTTAGCTATGTATGACACAGAGCTAAACACTATTTGCTTTCATGGATGTCTGAAATTTTCTATGATGAAAGTAAAAAAGAAAATAACACAAGTCTTTCCAATCCCACAGGCATTTACAGCTTGTTATAGCTTTTTGGTGACAAAAAAAAAAATCTGTCCTTTTAGTAAAATCACAGAGATAACAGGCAACCCATTTTGATCTAAGCCTACCATATGAGCTTATTATGAGATGAGAATGAAATTTCAGGGTCCATGCATATGTTAAACCAATACCAAACACATTCAACCCGACAAGCACCATAAAGATATGCATATATGAAGTCACACAGTGGTTGGCAGGTGTGGTGGCTTGAAAGAAAATGGCCCCCCAAAGGAGTGGCACTATTAGGAAGTTTGTACTTGTTGGGGGAAGTATGTCACTGTGGGGGTTGGCTTTGAGGTCTCTTTTGCTCAACTTTCCCTCAGCGCAACAGTCAGTCAACTTCCTGCTGTTTTCTGGTCAAGATGTAGTCAGTACCACGTCTGCCTACATAACACCATGCTCCCTGTCATGATGATAATGGACTGAACCTCTGAAACTATAAGCTACCACTCCAATTAAATGTTTTCTTTATCAGAGTTACTGTGGGCATGGTGTCTCTTCATAGCAATAAAAACCTAAACTAAGACAACAGGTCTGTTGTTTCTAAAACTTTCAGAATACTGATTACTCTTACCAATTTATAATGAAAACTTTCTACACTATAGAAGAACAAAAAGCTTTATGAAATAACACTGAACTTCAAGAAGAGAAAAAAAAAGCCCCTCCCTTTCTTCTTGAAGTTCAATGTTATTCAATTCTTGACCCAAACTTGGGTCAGAATCTCTAACTGTAGATTTGGAAATCATAGTCCTAAGAAACTCCAGGTAATAAAGTCTAAGAATTACTGTCATAAAGGGTGTGGTAGAGGAGCTGCCTTCTCTTGCTCAAAAGTCTTAAGAATTACAAGACAAAAATAACTACAGAATTCAGAAATTTCTATTAATGCACCACCCACCACAGCATGAGTAACTCCCCAAAATACAGCACTGTGAGATGAGAAAGTACTGAAACCATTTCAAGTTATCAAATGCTTCGTGCTGCAAAGAATCAAGATTTTAGAGGCCTGGGGTGTAGAAAGCCAAAAGCTGGTCATCACTTCTATAGAAGGAAAGATTTGTTGGAATAGGTGAGGTTGGCTAATAAAAGGTAGAGAGTATAGTAGCCCCCAGAAGCTCCCTTGAGTTCAGATCCCTGAAAGGTGTTTGCATGGGTGGGGAACATGTGAGAAAGGATGATGTAATAAGAATTAAGTGGACCTGGCTGAAGTGAGATAAGTGTTTTTAGCATTATGTGGACGGAAGGCATGGTGCTCAGAATAGCTACAGAGAGCTCACAGTCAGCTTTCCAACAGTGGCTGGGCATGACTACCATAATTATCTCGTAAGGATTATTTTACCACTTCAAATGAATAAATTTGGATACTGGGGATGTATCTCAGTAGCAGCATGTGATCCAAACCCTTGCACCATAAAAATAATTAAAACAAATAACAAAATCTGAGTCTAGACATTCTTAGGAGCATTTGGAAAAAGTGAATCCATTTTTTGAAGCTATAGTAACTCTGGTGAAATGAATCCAAAACCAAAGCTGCTCTCCAAACCCTACTCTCCAAACCTTCATTCAACAGGCAAAAGGGGAAACGTTTTGGTTATTGTTCAAATTAGTGAATTGAATATGAGACTTAAAATAAAATGTGGTAATCACTGGGAGGTGGGGGCAGGAATATCTAGGATTCAAGGGCATCCTTGGCTACATAGCAAACTGAGAGGTGGGGGCAGGAATATCTAGGATTCAAGGGCATCCTTGGCTACATAGCAAACTGGGAGGACAGATGACCTGAGATACATGAGACTGTCTTAAAAAACTCAAAAACAAAAACAAAAAACCCTTCAAATTAAAAAAAAAGACTGCATGCTGGAGAAATAACTCAGTGATTAAAGAGCTCTTCTAGAAGACCTGAGTTTGGTTACCAGAACCCATGTTAAGGGCCCAACAAGCCGGGCAGTGGTGGCGCACGCCTTTAATCCCAGCACTTGGGAGGCAGAGGCAGGCGGATCTCTGTGAGTTCAAGACCAGCCTGGTCTACAAGAGCTAGTTCCAGGACAAGCTCCAAAGCCACAGAGAAACCCTGTCTTGAAAAACCAAAAAAGGGCTGGAGAGATGGCTCAGTGGTTAAGAGCATTGCCTGCTCTTCCAAAGGTCCTGAGTTCAGTTCCTGGAAACCACATGGTGGCTTACAGCCATCTGTAATGAGGTCTGGTGCCCTCTTCTGACCTGCTGACATACACACAGACAGAATATTGTATCCATAATGAATAAACAAATATTAAAAAAGAAAAGAAAAGAAAAAAAGGGCCCAACAACTGTCTGTACCTCCAGCTCTGAATGATCAGATGCTTCTGGCCTCTGCTGATACCTGAACTCACATGCACACACCCACATGCAAGCACATACATCTATACATAACTGAAAACAAAAGCTAAGCAGTGGTGGCGCACACCTTTAATTCCAGCTTCGGGGAGGCAGAGGCAGGCAGATTTCTGTGATTTTGAGGCCAGCCTGGTCTACAGAGAGTGTTCCAGGCTAGCCAAGGAGAAACCCTGTCTCAAAACAACAACAATAATAATAATATTTTTAAAAGGAGAGACTGGAAACTGTAAGGAAAGGCAGACAGTTATTCTCCCAAAATTCATTTTAGTGTAGAACATGACTCCCAGTATTATAGGTGCAGGAACACTAACAGGAACCAACAAATGATCAAATTCATGTTGAGTCACTCTTTCTGAATGATTTTGTTTTATTTTGTTTTTGAAACAAGGTTTTATGTATCCCTGGGTAGTCTCCAACTGATCATGTAGAAAATGAGAAAGACCTTTGCTGGCTTCATTTCCCAAGTATTCCCAGGTACTTACTGTGTGTCACTATGCCTGGTTTTATGTGGTATTGGGAGCAGAATGCAGGGCTCTGCATATGGTAGGTAAGCCTCTACCAGCTGAGTTGCATCCCTACCTTCCTTTTTAGCTTTGTTCTTTTTTGTGGGGGTGTGTGTACAGGGTCTCACTATATAGCCTTATCTGTGTTAGAGCTCAATATGTAGATAAGATTGCCTCAAACTCACAGAGATCTACCTGCCTCAGTTTCCTGAGTGCTGGGATTGAAGGCATGTACCATCATGCCCAATTTCTTTCTGATCTTTTATGAAACACACATAAAGTGCTGTGAATTACATAATTGGCAGAATTCTAAACACATTCCAGATTTCTCCCAGGTTTCTGTCTACTATTCCATCAAGCACTAGTACTGCAGGTAAAATTAAAATGAAACACTCTGCAGAATTAGAATTAAAATTACTAACAACTAGCAAAGTTGGGAAATGGCCTGATTTATCTAGGTGGGTCCAACGAAATCATACAAATCTTTAAAAGTACTAGAGGGGGGCTGGAGAGATGATTCCATAGATAAGAGCACTGGATTTCTTCCAGAGGACCTGGGGTCAAGTCCCAGAATCTATGGTGGCTCACAACAGTCCAGGGGATTTGACACCCTCTTCCGGGAGCACCTGGTACCATGTGGTGCGAAAACATACATGCAGCCAAAACACACATAATAAAAATAAAAACCTAAAAATCTCTTTGAAGTATTAGAGGAAGGGAGAAGAATGAAAGAAACTGCTTAAGCAGGATAAAGCAGGTCAGAGGTTCAAGTACTTCATCAACAGCCCTCATGGTCTCCCAGTATCACTCACTGGCTTTGGATATGGCAAAAGGAGGCCAAAGGCCAGAGAAGCCTCTAGAAGCAAAGAACAAACTCTAGCCAACAACCAGCCAGGAAACAGAGGCACCAATCCTTCAATCTCAAGGCAGTCAATTCTGCCAACAAACTGAATGAACTCAGAAACAGATTCTCCCCCAGGGTATCAAGATAAAAGCTCAGGCTGGCCAAACACCTCCATTACAGCCTCTCAAGACCTGCCTCAAACCAGGAAGCCCACTTCTGACCTACTAAATTCTGCAATAATAAATCAGTGTTTTCTTAAGACACTTAAGTTTTCATAATTTATAACAGCAACTGTAGAAAACTATCACAGTGCCAAAAGATTAATCTACAATGTTGAATTATTACTGTAAGAAAACTGTACCAGGGGTTAAGTGTTGAAAAACTTGCTTTAGGTACTCTGAAAACAGACAAACCTTCCCCCTGAAGCGCAAGGGATCAAATTCAAAGCTTGGTGCATACTAGGGGAGGCCTCTACCACTAAGCTAGAACCGCAGTCTCCAGACAAAACTATTTTAACAAGATACATAGACCTGTCAAGAGACCTGATTATTTACACTGGCATATTAAACTCCTGGCCCAAGTGGGAAGAGTGGCACACTTTTCTTTAAAGGTGGCTATGCTATTACTCAAATCAGAGTCAAATCTTACCTAGCCTATCAGCCAGTTTGTCTCTTCTAAATTTTTTTATTGTATGTTGTTTAGTACTTTATTTTTTTAAATATGTATTTTATTTTTAATTATGGTATGTGTGTGTGTGTATCTGTGCATATATGAGTGAGGTATGTTGTGGGATATATGTATACTATGTGAAATTGGTGTAATGGCCAATAGCTAGGCAGGTGGTATAGGTAGGACTTCTGGGCAGAGAGAGAGAACTCTGGAAAGAAGGAGTGGAGTTGCCAGCCAGGTGGAGAGGAAGCAGGAGATGCATGATGAAAGAAAGGTAAAAAGCCACAAGGCAAAATACTGATTAATATAAATGGATTAATTTAAGTTATAAGAGCTAATGAAAAGAGCCTAAGCTAAGGCCTAGCTTTCATAGTTAATAAGTCTCCATGTCATTATTTGGGATTGGTGGCAGAAAAGTCCATCTACAGAGATATGTATGGATTCCAGAAGAGGGCACCAGTTATAGGGAGTTATGCATCGTCCAATATCAGTGCCAAGAACTGAATTCCAGTCCTCTGCAAGAACGGTTGGCACTCTAAGATGATAGGCCATCCTTCCAGCCCTATTATCTGTGTTTTGAAACACGGTGTGGTTTTTGAATGGAAATAAGCCTCAGATATCTGAATACTTGGTCCCCATCTGGTGACTGTTTGGAAAGAATTAGGAGGTGTGGCCTTTGTTGGGAGAGGTGTGTCACTGGGGACAGGATAAGGTTTCAAAAGTCTCCTGTCACCCCCATCTCTGTTCCCAGTTTGAGGATAAGGATCTGAGGTCTCAGCTGCTACTTGTGTACCATGCCGGCCTGTCTGCTTACAGCTATGCCCCCCACCATGATGGATGGACTCCTATCCCTCTGGACTGTAAGTCCCAAATAAACCCTTCCTTGTGTAAGTTATCACAGCAATAGAAAAGTAAAGTTACTTCCCAACAGTTACCACATGGGGATGAAGTATTCAAATGACTGAAACTTGGGGCCATTCTCACAAAAAAAAACCCCACCACACAGGGTCTCACACTACATCCCTGACTAGCCTAAACTCATGGCAACCCTGTCTGATTACAGGCACAAGCCACCACACTGCAGTCAGTCATTTTTACATTCTATGTTGTTGTCTTACTTTTTTTTGTTTTGTTTTTTTTTTTTGAGTCAGGGTTTCTCTATGTAACAGTCCTGGCTGTCCTGGAACTCACTCCGTAGACCAGGTAGCCCAGGCTGGCTTTGATCTCAGAGACCTGCCTGTCTCTGCCTTCTGAGTGCTGGCTGGGATTAAAGACGTGGGCCACCCCGCCTAGCTTAGTTAGGTTTTCTATTGCTGTGAAGAGACATAATGACGACAGCGACTCTTATAAAGGAAACATTTAATTGGGGGGTAGCTCACTTACAGTTTCAGAGGTTCCGTCGTGCAGGCAGAAATGGTTCCAGAGCTGAGAATGTTACATCTTGCAGGTAACAAGAAGTCAACTGAGACACTCAGCATTTTCCTGAGCACAGGAAACCTCAAAGCCCACTCCCACAGTGACAAGACCATACTCACTCCAACAAATCTAATGATGCCGTTCCCTATGAGATTATACTAAATATATTCAAACTACAACATATGTATATACTTGTTAAGCTATTTTTATATTTAAATATCTTTATAGGTTACAAAGAACTAAAAAACCTATTAGATAATTATCAAATTCAGAAGAGAAAAAGGACAGAGATACGTGGAGCTAAAGAAAATGAGTTCTCAATCTCAATACTTGAAAAGTGAATAAAAGTTTCCAGTAATGTCATCATTACCATGATTTCGTAAGTATGATCACTCTGATGTTTCTTGTGCTCAAATCCTCGAGTGAAACACTGTGAAGAAAAAAAGTTAAATTACCAAAAGCCACATAAAAAATACTTCCTTAGGGCTAGGGATGAGGCTCAGGGGGTACAAGGCTTGTTACAAATATACAAAACACTGGATTCAACCCCAGCATTTGGGAGGTGGAACTGGGACGATCAAGAGTTCAAAGTCATCCTCACTCAGCGACACAGTCAATTCAAGGCAAGCTAGGCTACATGAGACCACATCTTTAACAAAAGAAAAGCCAGGCTTGGTGGTGCACATCTTTAATCTCAGCACTCGGTAGGCAGAGGCAGCGGAATCTCTGTGAGTTCGGGGCGAGATTGGTCTACATAGTATGAGAAGGGTCAAGGCTATGTAGAGTGACCCTGTCTCAAAACACCAAAAATAATAAATAAAACTTAAAAAAAAAAAGAAAAAAGATGGCTTGAAAGTGCTCTACTTTTTCTTTTTTTGTTTTATTTGAGGCAGTGTCTCATGTAGTTCACGTTATTCTTAATCTCCCTATGTAGTCTAGGCCGGCCTCAAACTCCTTATCTTCCTGCCTCTCCACTTCCAAAGTTCTAAAATTATAGGCATTCACTGCCACTACCAGCCTAAGGTAATCTAGTCATACAAGTTATAGTTTTTGGGGGTCTTCTCTTGTTTTCGGTATACCAAAAAGAATTTTGCGATGTAGCCCAGGCTGACTTCATCTTCCTTCCTGCTATTCATCCTCCCCAGCTGGCACCCTATGTCCAGTGTATAATCTTATAACCCAAGGTAGATCACAACTTTTATCAGCCACTTTTTACATTTTAACCCGTCTAAAACTGGAATGCTGTGTGTGCACATGTGTTTGTAGGCACACTTGCCTATGCATGACCTTATGGAGGCCATCAATTGGAGTCTTCCTCTACTGCACTCCCCTTTATTTTCTGAGAGAAAGTCTTTCACTGAACCTAGAGCTTGTCATTTCAGCTCGTCTGGCTGGTTAACAGACCCTCAGGCTCCCCCTCTCTCCATTCCCTCCCCAGTATGGGGTTACAGAAAATGCTATCATGCCCAGGTTGCTGGGGATTCAAACTCAGGGCCTCAGGCTTGTGCAGCAAATACTTTATCCGCTGAGCCGCCTCTGCAATCCCTGGAATACTTCCTATAAATAAGTATCTCTGATATTCCCAACAAGCAAATCATCTAGGCTTTCTTTAGTTGAGTTTCACTTGTAAAATTGAGATATTTTATTTATTCACTTATAGCACTGTAGTGACGATTTAGGGGGTGATTCAAGTGAAGTATTCAAAATAGGACCTGGCACACTTATAATCAGTCTTACTTCTAATATAATCTACAAAACAGCTTGTTCCCTTGTCATCTATACAAAGACCACTCTAAGAAGCTAACAAACAGTGAGATCAAAAGGAACAACCTGTCAGTTCTGATTCCTGTAATCTAAATAACTTTACTTGGGGAAAGTGGTAAGCATTAAGTTGGGACGCTCTATGGAACAGCTGACTGTCTGTCTCATCCATCTGCTGTTTCCGAGCTTCCTGGTAAAGTATCACAGGGAAGACACTTGCAGGAGGAGAGCTCATGCAGTGTGGTCCTAAGCCACCTCAAGTTACTGCATCCATAAAACAGACCAGGAAAGACACCTTCTCCTCAGGGAGTTAGTTACCTGCAAACACAGGAAGAAAGGAGGAGGTCCACATTCAGCACACTTAATGTAAGGTTCCATGAGGTAGGAGGAGCAGCCTCTGCAAGGGGGCTTATCAGATGGATCATCTAGAACACAGAAAACAACGGAAGTTCAAAACTCTTCGTGAACACCACTAAGTGCAAAAGGCGAAGCTCTGCAAATGGCTGGAGACAGTGACTGCCTTGACAAACACGTGCAGGTGGGACAAGCTTATTCCACACCTAATAAACAAGAGCCACTCCCCTTTCTATTACATGGCAGCATGTTCCTTCCTCCAGTGCACCTACAGCTTCAAATAAGGAGGCAGAGAGGGTGCCTACAGAGAAGCTTGACTTTTGTAAAACTTTAAAAGTTTTATAAAGCCTCCTTTACCACAAGGAAAAGAAAAATGGGCACGTTCCCTACACAGAATGCATATACAAAGCAAACCAGACAAAATGCTAACAATTGCTCCATCTAGGCAGAAGTGCACAACCAGTCACTTTCTTTCAACTTCTCCACAAATCGGAATTTTTTCTTAAGTTGGGAGAATTCCAATTTGGGGTTTAAGCTGTGTGTCTAGGCTGAAACTGCTACCCAGGAAAACACGAAACATTGCAGAACTCTCTTGTTCTGGTAAAAACAGCGGGTCTCTGAATTATGAAGGCAAAGGTACACTATAAACCCTCCAAAGCTCTAAAACTGCAGGTATTTATGTTCCAGGTCGCCCCAAATCCTGTCTCTCTGAAGTCAGGGCAACCGCCTCTTCCCTGTGATTACCCACGGGAATGTGGAACAAAGGCCTTGAAAGGGAGATGGAGGGACTTATTTTGTTTAGTCTGGGGCAGGAGCTCATATTATGTTGTATTTTTCTCTCTAAAGCAAAAAAAAAAAATACCCTTCAAGGCACCATTCCTTCCTCTAATAGCCATTTGCTTTGAAATGAAGACACAGAAGAAAAGGACAGGATAAAGAAATCTACTCCACCACCAGGCAGTGGTGGCACACCTTTAATCCCAGCACTTGGGAGGCAGAGGCAGGCAGATCATGAGCTCAAAAGGAAAAAAGACGCCAGAACCTTACCGTAGGTAAACCACAACCTCATGGTGATTCACAGATTAATAGAAATGAGTTAATTTAAGATGTAAGAGTCAACTAAAAATATGCATAAGCTAATAGGCCAAGCAGTGTTTTAATTAATATAGTTTCTGTGTGATTATTTCGGGTCTGGGCACGGGAAACAAATGAGCAGTCTCCGCCTACAAGAATGAGTTCCACGACAGCCAGGACTAAGAGAAACCCTGTTCAAAAAACCAAAGAGCAAACAAAAAACGTATTCCCAAACACTTTCTCCTTTTCTTCTGTTTTTGAAACAAGGTCTCATGTAGCCCAGGCTGGTCTCCAACTATGATGACCTTCAACTCCTAATCTTCCTGCTTCTGCCTTCAAAGTTGAGGGATACAGGCATTTGTCATCCACCACTTCTGGTGAAAAAACAAAATACAGTGCTAGATGTCATTTAAAAAAATATGTGTATTTGTATGTATATGTGTGATATGTGCATATGAGTGCAGGTGCCCATGGAGGTCCCAGAGCTGGAGTTACAGGCAGTTGTGGGTCACCTGAAGTGCTTGCTGAAAACTAAACCCCAGGCCCCTGCAAGAGCAGAACACCTTAAGTGACAAGTCATCTCTCCAGCCCAGATGCCTGTCTTTACCAAGTCATCATCTCCTGAACTCTGGCTTTCTATTTTCTTATTTATTTGAGACAGGGTTTCACTGTGTAACAGCTCTCACTGTCCCGGAACTAGTACTGTAGACCAGGCTGGCCTTGAACTCAAGAGACAGGCTCTACATGGTCAAGGTTGGCCCTGAATTCCTAGGCCCAAGTCATTCCCCTAGATCATCTCTAACTTTTTTGTTTTATATTTTATTATTTATGTATGTGTCTGTGTGTGTGTGCATGCCTGTGCAACAGCATATGGAGGTCAGAAGAAACTTTTGGGGGGACAGGTCTCTTCTTCCACCATGTGCTAACCAGGGACTGAACTCAGGTCCTCAGGTTTGAGCCATCTTGCTGATCCTTTCCTATCCTTTTTAACAGTTCACTGCATCAATTGACTAACCTAATGGTTCACCACCCCCTAGGAAAGACATTTTGAAAATCCAAAAAAAGGTCTTTGCTGCTACAATGACTAGGATGTGCTAATAGCATTTTGCAAATAGGACAGGGATTCTAGATGCTCTGAAGTACTCAAGATACTTGTTCAAACAAAAACAAAACATGTGGGGCTGGAGAGATGGCTCAGAGGTTAAGAGCACTGGCTGCTCTTCCAGAGGTCCTGAGTTCAGTTCCCAGCAAACCACATGGTGGCTCACAACCATCTGTACTGAGATCTGGCGCCCTCCTCTGGTGTGCGGGCATACATGGAGACAGAATGTTGTATACATAATAAATAAATCTAAAAAACAAAACAAAACATGTGAACAAAAAGCCCACCGACTTAAGTCTTTAGCAAATTTCCATTATCTCATTAAAAATTCAACTGGAGCCGGGCAGTAGTAGCACATAGCTTTAATCCCAGCACTTGGGAGGCAGAAGGCAGGCGAAACTCCCTGAATTCAAAGCCAGCCTCATCTACAAAGTGAGTTGCAGGGCAGTCAGGGCTACATAAACTCTTGTCTTGAAAAGCAAACACAAAACAAATCAACTAGACAGAAAACTAAACCTTCCAATTACATGACCTAGAACCCATTTCTTTTTTTTTTTTTTTTTCGAGACAGGGTTTACAAGAGCTAGTTCCAGGACAGGCTCCAAAACCACAGAGAAACCCTGTCTCGAAAAACAAAAAACAAAACAAAACAAAAAAAAAAACCTTCCAATACGCTGCTGATCAAACTACTTAGCTTACACTACATCCTATCAAAGAAGCTCTTAGATAATGGTAGGAAACCTTTTATTACCTCATCCTGGGGAATGATAATTTGAACAAGACCGTGGCAATCTCTTAGGACTAAGAAGGTGTTTTGCCTGAATAATGGAAAGAGAAAGAATATTTTAGGATAAAGTCTCTCGGCTCAAAATTTAAAGACAAAACCAGCAATAAAAATTCCATGTAATCTCCCCATTTTTATAATTATGTGCTTTCATAAGCTATATTCATGCAACTATCTTATGACTTTTTTTTCTTTTTGAGGAAGACCTTGTTGCTCAGGCTATCCATGAACTTGAGACATCTTCCTGCCTTAGCTAAGATTATAGGCATGGACTACCATACCTGGCCAAATTGTCTTTTTTTTTCAACTTGAATTTTTAGTAATTATTCATATAGTTACTAATTTGCTCCCTTTAGTAAGAGGTGCTGGATTAAGGGGTGAAAGCGTCAAGAACACTGAACCCCATTCTAGAGCTACACTGTAGTTCAGGAGTACATGGAGTACCTGTGCAGAGGCTGAAGTACAAGGAGTTTATGCTCCAGCTACATTAACCAGCACATCACTTACTTTATTTTTGTTTGCCTATTCTTTTCTATAATGTCTGTAATCATGAAAATGGAATAAATTCTAAGAGTAAATATTTATTAAGAAACTTAAACTTTTCCTTCTTTTTTAAAAGTAGTTTATTAATAAAGGGAAATGGGATGGAGAGATGGCTCAGAGGTTAAGAGTATTTCTTGCTCCTCCAGAGGACCCAGGCTTGATTCCCAGCACCCAGATGGCAGCTCACAACTGTCTGTAACTCTAGTTTCATGGAATTAAACAATTTTATCTGGCCTCTGTGGGCACCAGGCATTCACATGGTACCCAGACAAACATATATGCATACTTGCACCCATGCACATAAAAAATAAATAAAATCTCAAGCGGGGGGGGGGGCAGTGGAACAGCCATCCTCAAGTAATACATTAAAAAGCAAACAGAAAGGGAAAGAGACAGCCAATGTATGTTCTCTAGGTCTCTTGGATAGCAGAGGTATTCCTTTGTCCACACACATGTGACTCTACAAGGGGGACATTGCAGACATCAAGGGAATGAATACAGTTTAAAAAGAAATGCTCCAAGAATGTTACTATGGAAAAACTATAAGGGTCTATACTGTCACTCAGCATAGTGCTGACACAGTTACGAATAAGGAAGTTAAGGACAAGATTCTTGCTAAGACAATTAATGCCTGTATTGAGCTTACTGGGTACTCTAAGATCCAAGGTAAACTTTTTTTTTAATATTTATTTA
>NC_022014.1:14907898-14922250 GCF_000317375.1 Microtus ochrogaster | reverse complement strand
AGAGCAGGCTGGTCTCGAACTCACAGAGATCCGCCTGCCTCTGCCTCCCGAGTGCTGGGATTAAAGGCGTGCCCCACCACCGCCCAGCTAGAACCCATTTCTATATCACATGTCAAAAATATTTGTCTTTGGTAGTGTCAGGGGATCTGACACAGGATCTTGTACATGTGTCAAGTAGGTGTGCAACATTACCACTGAGCTATAGTCCTAGCCCCAACTAAAACATTTTTGACAGCTAGGTGTCGGCACATGCCTTTAAGCCTAGAATTCAGGAGACAGGCAGACAGATCTTTATGAAATCCACACCAGCTAGAGCTACTGAGACCCTGTCTCAAGAAAGAATTTTGACTGTTTAAATATATCTGAATATTCTAGTATAACAAGTAAACACAAGAGGAGGCTGTACTGTTTGCCCAGCGATTACGAAGACTTGTAGCATTTCTTAATCATTAACAGCCTGAATTATCCTGCATTTCCCACAGTAAGATGCAGTCTAAGCAGCTGACTGCGTAAGTCATCATGTCTCTTACTGCCTTTATTTCGTGCTCCTATCCTTCCACCCTTTTTTTGAGACGAGGTTTTACTTTGTAACTCAGGCTCTTCCCTGAACTGGAGACAATCCTTCTGCCTCAGCATCTAAGTGCTGGGATTATAAACATGTGCCTGTAATCAAGTTTTTAAAACATATTGACATACTTGTTATTTTACTAAAAATAATATTTCATTACGGGTTACTCTTTTTACTATGGAATTGTTTTTATTTTTGAATAAAATAAAATACGCATTCCATTTTCAATTAATAAAAGACTTGAAAAATACAAAAAGAAATAATTGGGTCTAAAAGGTTGAGAACTAATCGAACCAGTTTCTAAATAGTGGCCATGTATGCATTTCTGACATTTACAGTTTTTTCTTCATCAACATCTTTGATATGTGTAACATTTCACATTTATCCCTCTCCATGCATTTTCCTGAAACTAAAATTATTGAGTGCACAGAAGGCAGATCTAGGGTTTTGAAGGTTTATTTATCTTGATTACATTTATCCACCTTGAATGTATGTGTGGGGGCAAGAATGAATTATATAACATGTTACATAATTCACAACCACCTGTAATTCCAGCTGCAGGGGCTCTGATACCTCGGCCAGGTCTCCACGGGTATCTGCACTCATGTGTATATACCAATACACACATAATTAAAAACAAGAAAAATAAATAAAAAAAACTCTAAGGAAATAGTTTTAAGAATTTGAAATATGACTCAGTGTTTAAGAGTGTTTATTGCTCTTGCAGAAGGCTGAGGGTCTGTACTCAGTGTCCACATCTGTTACTCCAGTTCCAGGTGATCCCAAACCCTTTCCTGGCCTTCATGGGCTCCTATAAACACGTAGTGCATATAAACTCACAGATGTGAACACACATACACATAAATAAATCTTTATAAAACAAAAAGTATAAGCAAGTTGAAAAAGCAAGTAAACTGGAAGTATTCACAAACTTTTAAGAGGAAAAGTCTGAAATTATTTTAAATCTTTATTTTTATTCTATATGTATGAATGTTTTAGTGCATGAATGTGTACACATCATGTATACGCAGAGCTTGTGGAGGCCAGAAGGTCAGATCCCCTGGGGCTGGAGTTACAAACAGTTGTGAACCCTCATGTGGTTGCTGGTGGTCAAACTCAGGTCCTCCAGAAGACCATTGAGCCAGCTCTCCAGCACCTCAAACTTTTTTGTGGGGGGAGGAGTAGCTTTTTGAGACAGGTTTTCTCTGTGTATAGCCCTTGCTATACACACCCTAACAATTGTGTTTTAAAATTGTGTTGTGGTGACACACACTTTTAATCCTAGCACTCTCAGAGGCATAGGCAGGAGGATCTCTGTGAGTTCCAGGACAGCCAGCACTGTTACAGAGAAACTCAGTCTTGAAAAACCAAAAAACAAACAAAACACAGTAGGCGGGCGTAGGTTTAGTTTACATTTGCAGTGTTGCTAAACTGAAAATAGAGAACTTGATGTGTCCAAAGATTCTATTTTTCTTTTCTTTTTCGAGACAGGGTTTCTCTGTAGCTTTGGAGCCTGTTCTGGAACTCGATCTGTAGACCAGGCTGTCCTGGAACTCACAGAGATCTGCCTGCCTCTGTTTTTCTAAATAAATGTAGGGAAAATGCAGAATGCCATTTAGAAAATGACAAACAAAACCTTTTCTTACTGGAACACTAATGAACATCTACTTTGTGACTGTACTTGTACATATGTGTCTGTGCATGTACAAATGTGTATCACCTAATATTTTGTGATTTCTATTTCTTCAAAATCCAATGATGGTACATGTCTGAAATCTTAGCACTTGGGAAAATAAGTACTCCAAGGTCTTCCTTAGCTACAAAGCCAGTTCCAGATCAGTCCAAGCTACATGAGAACCTGGGCTCAAAAATAAAAATGTTCAATTACACATCAATCACATGGTGGCTGGTCCACTCAGCTTGGTTTTATTCTAAGACTTGGAGTGATAAATACATTTGTGACATGTTCAGTAGGCACCCAATAGGTACTGGTTGATTTTATTTTAACATTATATTCATAATTCCTTCACGCATTAGCATTCAACTTCAAAGGCGCTGCTTCCACGATCGACTTCTACTTTAGTTTGTTATTGGTCTTCACTTGAAACTTGTCCCACTGTACTTACTGCTAAAGGAACCCAAACGGTCCATTCTCTAAATGACAGTGACTGCTGTTGGCTCTTCCTTGATATGAAGCTTCTTCAAGATTTCAGAAGTAGCCCAAAATGGACGATCGCCTATGGACAAAGAGAAGAGCCATGTGGATCAGAAAACCATTTAAAGGTCTACTACAAGCAGCACCTTCAACCCTGCCACAGCAGGGGACCTGCTCTTCCTCTATGCATCTATCCTCTGTAAAAGGGGTATGATGCAACAGGCTCAACCTCAGAATTGTGAGCATTAAATGTACACGCAATTATCCATACCGTATAGCCTGGCACATGGGTGCTACATATTTCTGCTTTGGTTTTTGCTTTTGAAGCAAGCGTCTCACTATGGTAGTCCAGACTGGCATCCAATTGGAGATCCTACAGCCTTGGCTCCCCAGGGATCACAGGTGTGCTCCACCATAACCAGCAAATGCTAAGAATTTCTAATAAACATCTGACTTTTTCTGCCACATATCCATTCTCTTTGGCCGATTTACTTTGGTAAACTGACATGGCAATGGTGGGGTAGCCAATCACAACGCTCAGACCTTCATGTTCACAGACTTGAAAGTACATCCTTAAAAAAAATCTACAACTTGGGGACGGGAGAGATGGTTCAGCGGTTAAGAGCATTGCCCGCTCTTCCAAAGGTCCTGAGTTCAATTCCCAGCAACCACGTGGTGGCTCACAACCATCTGTAATGAGGTCTGGTGCCCTCTTCTGGCTTGTAGGCACACATACATAATAAATCAATCAATCAATCAATCAATCAATCAATCAATCAATCAATCTACAACTTGCTGGTACAGTGGTAGACATCTTTAATCCCAAAGACCAGGAGGGAGAAGAAAATAGGTCTCTCTGAGTTCAACTGCAAGACCAGCCTGGTCCACAGAGTTCTATGACAGCCAGGGCAACACAGTGAGACCCTGCCTCAAAAAATAAATTTTAATCTGAGTTTTATTACTGGAGACCAAGAAATCCTACCTAAGCCAGGTGGTGGGGTCGCAGGCCTTTAATCCCAGCACTTGGGAGGCAGAGGCAGGCAGATCTCTTGAGTTCGAGCCCAGCCTGATCTACAAAGAGAGTTCTAGGGCAGCCAGGGCTGTTATGCAGAGAACCCGTTTCCAGAAATAAATAAATCTATCCTGTCTAGACCAAGTTGGCCTCAAACTCATAGATCCGCTTGCCTCTGCCTCCCGAGTACTGGGGCTTTTACTGGGATTAAAATGAATTTAACAAAGGAATAGTATATACCCAGGAATAAGAAAACAAGCCAACATCCATATGCTAGGAACTGAATGGTACATCAGTGTATGTGGAATTATCTCTTGGAATCCTAACACTCTCCTGGAACAGGCTGTTAGGCTGTTTTGTCCAAGGAAAGGAAGTGCTAAAGACTGGGGTATTCACACATGTTTTTACAAGTTGGTGAACAGGAAGGCTACCACCATACAATAGAAGCTTCCACCGTAAAGAAAGCTAGAATACGCTCTGACAAACACTTCACGTCAAAAAGCACAGCGCTGCAGAAAGCAAAAATCTTTCTTCCCATCCTTTCTTAAAAGCCCGCACAGTGACAACATCGTGAGAAGCAGGCTACATTCAAATGATTACTAGAGGGAGCAGGGAAGGAACCGAGGAGCAAATCCCGGAGTTGCAGGCTTAGCAGCTGTACAGCCTTCATCCGGACTGCTGTATGGCCTTGGGCGAGTCACTGTCCCCGAGCTCGCAAACGCAGCGGAGACCCACGTGGAGACTCGGCCGGTCAGGTGGGCCGGGGCCGCGCTCCACCTCCCAGCCGGGAACACTGAGGTGCCGCGCCGCCAGTCGTCCTGGAGCGGGGGGAGGGGCTGGGGACCGGTCCGGCCGCATCCGCCACCCGCGCCGGCGTGGCCCCGCCGCGACAGCCCACACCTCGTGACCCCGCGTGCCCTCGTCCCCGCCATCCAGCCCGCTCCTCACCTCGCCAGGTCTCGCACCTCAGCGCCGAAAAGCCTCGGGCCGCGCGTGAGGGCTAGGCTCCCTTACGTGCGCGCCCCCGGTCTGCGTGCACGGCCCCGAATCACGTGCGCGGCTCCGGACCATGCAGTCGCGAGCACGTCTGCCCCGCCTCCACTCCGGCCGCGGGCGGGTCCGGGAGGTGCTGTCCCGAGATGGGGAGAGTAGTACCCAGCTGCTACCCTGCCGGCACATGAGTCTGACCTGCTGTCACTTTTCCAGTGACGCGGGCATCCCGGTGCCGTGCTCTAAGGCAGCCCAGGCTGGTTCAGTCTGGATTTTCTCATAACATTCCCACTCCAGTCCTGTCGCAAGCAAGGAAACTGAGGCTGCCCAAGGTACTGGGCCGGAGGACGGCGAGCCTGGGCCGCACCATGGCACTCATGGATTGCTCAGACTGAATACCTTGCGGGGTGAAGAGGGTCCTTTTCATTCTGATGCTTCTGGGACGTCGCCATTGCCTTCTCTGGAAAGAGCCATCCCCTCTCAGGGCTTCAGATGCCCACATGGAAGTGCAGTGATGATGTGGTGGTCCACTCTGATGTCAATCTTGAGGGCTAGGTATGTCCCAACATCTCTTATTACTACTAGTAGAGACTGTTGTGAGAGCTTACATTTATGGAGTCCTTTCTTACTGCATGCCAGGCATTGTACAAAGCGGATTACATTTACGGGATCACCTAAAACAACTTTCTGAGGGAGGCACTATTCCTGTTCCCATGGTCCACCTGAGGAAATATAGGCACTGGAATAAATATAACTTAGGATCACATTGCTGCCAAGTGTTGGGGAACGGATTCCAACCCTGGTTGATCTGAACTATTGTGCTGTATATCTACTTAAAAATCTGCCTCATAGATTTACCCAGCTTCTGTTGGAATTCATTTATACACTGCCTGTGTGGTGTCTTTATTCTTTTTTTGGTACACAAGTAATGTAAGTCCATCGTTAAAACAAACAAACGGAAATCTGAGCTGGGTGTAGTTAGTGGCATACATCTGAGATCACAACTTGACTTGGGAGACTGCAGGACAATTGCCATGAGTTTGAGGTTATTCTGTGCTGCAAACTGAGAGATCTGTCTAAATTAATAATAATAATAATAATAATAATAATAATAATAATAATAATAGAAGAATCACCCCACCATGTAGAACAGTTAATTTTTTGTATATATTCCCTTCCACACACTTTCCTCCTATTTATTGTATCAATGATATGGAGTACTTTACTTTTTTTTTTTTGTTTTTTTGTTTTTTTGTTTTTTTGTTTTTTTGTTTTTCGAGACAGGGTTTCTCTGTGGCTTTGGAGCCTGTCCTGGAACTAGCTCTTGTAGACCAGGCTGGCCTCGAACTCACAGAGATCCACCTGCCTCTGCCTCCCGAGTGCTGGGATTAAAGGCATGCACCACCACCGCCCAGCTAGTACTTTACATTTACTGAATCCTCAAATCTATTCATTCGTTTGGCAAATGCACAATGAGCAGTCACTGTTCTAGGTGCTGAGAATTTGGTAGTGAGCAAAACATAGTCTCCTGCTTATAAGGCTTGTGTATTATATATATATATATATATATATATATATACATGATATAATAAATATTAAAAGATGCCTCATAATATGGTTTTCTGGGAAGTGAATGGGGATCAAGAGAAGACAGTGATCCAGAGATTTTCTTTTAGTCAGGATAGGGAAGAAAGGCCTCTTAGCAGACACAGCACACAAGTGGAAATCCGATTATTTAATGAGAAACGGAAGATAAGTGGATTTCCAGAAAGAGCTGTAGATGAGTGTAGATGAGAGATGAGCACAGTGGTCATGGCACATGGCTTTGGTTGCCACGGAAAGGAAGTAGAGAGGCTAGAATGAACTGAACAGAGCTGATTAAAGAGATATGATGGAAAACACAGCCAGGACCCAGGTCGTGTATCATTTGGTGAACCTTGGTTAGATTTTGGATTTCACTGGGATGTGATAGCTTTCCATAAAGAATTGAGATCAGTGTTCTTAAGAAAAGCATAGTCGCTCATGCCTAATCCCAGCATACAGGATACCTTGGCAATGTATAAAATTCCAGTCCAATCTGGTGTATAAGACCCTAACTCAAAAAAAAAAGAATAAATTGAAATGCCCAAGGGGGATGAAAATTAAATTATAAATTAAAATATATCCAAGAGGATACAACAAAGTATGATAACATGTATATGAGAAAATGATGTACTGAAACCCGTTATGGATAGGCTAACTTAAAAATTAATGCAACAAGAATTAAAATGTTCAGGGATTGGTGGGATTGCTTAGTCCGTGAAGTGTTTGAATTTGATCCTCAGTACCCATATAAATACCTAGGTGATCTGTTGCATGGCTGTAGCCCCAGCCCCGGGAAAGGAAGGAGATAGGAGGATCCTCTAGGGTTTCTTGATCAGATGACTAAATCAATGAACTTCAGGTTCATTGAGTGATACTCCCAACAAAGAGAATGAAGGGGCTGGGAAGATGGCTCAGTCAATGAAGTCCCTGCTGCACATGTGGACCTGAGTTCAGATTGTCAGCACTAGTACTTCACTCACTAGTAATCCCAGCACTGGGGAGAGTTGAGAGAGGCACATTCCTGGAGCTCATTGGCGGGCCAGCCTAGCCAAACTGCCTCAAAAAGTAAGGTGGAGAGCAACCGAAGAAGACACCCAACCTCAAGAGCTAGCCTTCATATGTAGAGGCACATATCACACACACACGCACATGCATGCACACTATTCCAAAATATAAAAAAATAAAATTTCCAATGAAAGGAAGGGTAACACTGTTAGAAGCAGTGCTTTCCTTGATTTCTTCCTTAAGCAGTGTGGTGCTAGTGGCATTGCTAGACCATCAGAAGAAAAGGGGGGGGGGGAGGAGCCTAACTGGAGGAAGACCCACTTGGAGGAGAAACAGAGTTTTGTTTTGGATCTATGTTTTGCATGCTAACTGAAAAATGACAATAGAAGTTTACTGCTCAGTCGAGAGCTCAGGGCTCAAATTGTGTAACGAGGAGAATTGTTTCTTTGTCTGTGTTCTGCTCAACTTGAGAACAGACTGTCTTTTGTCTTTGGCACCTCAGCACCCAGAAAGGTAGGGCCAGCAGATACGGGTGAAATAAATAAAGCCAAAGGTATGGCCAGATCCAGTGGCACAGGCCTTGAATCCAGGAGCTCAGGATCAGTGAGAGGAGGGTTCGTTGAGGCCAGCTTGGTCCTATACCACAGCTTCCAGCCAACCAAGGGTTACATAGGAGTTCCTGTCTCAAAAAAACAGAAACGAAAAAGGTAAAAGGCACAGATAAAGTTACTCAGATAAAATGTGTGAGATTTAAGAAGACCTGACAGTGGAGAGATGACTCAGTGGTTAAGAAGACTGGCTGCTTTTTACAGAAGATCTATGTTCAATTCCCAGGGCCTACATGGTAGCTCACGACCACCTGTAACTCCAGTCTTGACAGATCCAATGCCTTTGGCCTCCATGGGCACCAGGCATGCAAGTGATACAAATACATGCAGGCAAAACACACAAAAAAAATAAATCTAAAAGTGTTTTTTAAAAATAAAATATGTACTCTATACATTTACTGGACTTTGAAACAGCTGAATATGACTTACAAGTAGAGAGACCATAATTCCTGAATTGGTCAGGCTGCTCCTGGTTTATTCCTGTTGTTACCTAATTATTAATATTGCCTTGATTTCTAAGATGTATCTTGCTTTGTACAGTAAATCTATACATCATTCTTTATAGAAGGCCCTTCCAAATCTATCTTGTTTTCACTCTTTTTTTTTTTTTGTGTGTGTGTTGGGGGTGTTATGTTTTGGTGCCAGGGATCGAAACCGAGGCAAGCACTCTGCCACTGAGCTAGGCGTAACCTGTGACTAACTCCTTTGTTCGTCCTCTTATCTTCAGTTCCCCAGCGCCATGGAAAGGCCTCCTGTTCTCATACGCCCGTGCTCTTACCTCCTGGCTCCCTTTGTCAAGGGAGAGCTTTACTTCAGCTTGGCTGTCACTTCCCCAGAACCCCTCTTCTGACCCTTCAAAACTCTGAGTTCCCAGCATGCCCTGAACTTAACTTCAGATCAAAGCTGTGCCTTGTATCCCTTTCACCATCGCTGTAGAGACATCTGGAAATACAATGGACACACAATACTCTTACATATTTGCTGGCCACTGTTTTTAAACCTTGACCTTCAGGACAGGCCTAGCACATACTCTAAGGCCTTCATTCTTGACTAAGTAAAGAGTTGACTTTTGAACTAGAAGTCTAACAAAGAAAATTGTTTCCTGTTGCCAGGCTCTGGAATGTGACTGCACTGGTTGAGAACAAAATCCTCAGTTCCTCCACATCTGTGGAGCTCTGTGGTTAGAGTCAAAAGTGCATGTTGTGGCCTCCTTCCTGTGAAAATAATACCCTGTCGTGTGTCTGCTTAATTTTCCTTTTTCTCTAATGAGACAGACAGTCTTATTATGTGGCCTGGAAATGACTGTGTAGTTTAAGCTAGCCTCGATCTGGTGATCTTTCTGAACTTGGAGCCACATGTCACCCTATCTGTCTCTCTTACTTACTTTCTTTTTTTTTTTTAAATTTATTTATTATGCATACAATATTTTGTCTGTGTATATGTCTGCAGGCCACAAGAGGGCACCAGACCTCATTACAGATGGTTGTGAGCCACCATGTGGTTGCCAGGGATTGAACTCAGGACCTTTGGAAGAGCAGGCAATGCTCTTAACTGCTGAGCCATCTCTCCAGCCCTCTTACTTACTTTCTATATCCTAATGTTGAATGACTCTGTAAACTTGCTCTCCTCCGACTTTCCATCTGTTCCACCTGACTGTGATGACTATTGGTAATGGGCATGCAAGTATGTTTTTTTAATTTTTTAATTATTTATTTATTTATTTAATTAATTTATTTTTTTTTGTTTTTTTGAGACAGGGTTTCTCTGTGGCTTTGGAGCCTGTCCTGGAACTAGCTCTGTAGACCAGGCTGGCCTCGAACTCCCAGAGATCCACCTGCTTCTGCCTCCCGAGGCAAATATGTTTTTAAAAAACAAGACTTGGGGCTGGGGGATGGCTCAGTGGTTAACAGTACTGACTGCTCTGTCAAAGGACCCAGATTCAATTCCCAGCACTGACATAGCAGCTCACAACTGTCTGTAACTCCAGTTCCAAGGGATCCCTCAAACAGACGTACATGCAGGCAAAACACCAATGCACATAAAATAAATAAGTTTTTTTTAAAGCAAGTCCCAAAGTCCATCTGTGCCTTCTTCCCTTCTATTCTGTGGGAAGCACCCCATCAGTAGAGACAAGCAGGGGATTTAGGTCTGCATTAACCACTGTTCTACTCACTGGGATGGTGATTAGAGGTGTCTACATTAGAGTGTTTTTGTTTGTTTGTTTGTTTGTTTTCCGAGACAGGGTTTCTTTGTGGTTTTGGAGCCTGTCCTGGAACTAGCTCTTGTAGACCAGGCTGGTGTCGAACCCACAGAGATCCGCCTGCCTCTGCCTCCCAAGTGCTGGGATTAAAGGCGTGCACCACCACCGCCTGGCTAAATATTTATTTATTTATATATTTATTTATTTATATATTTATTTATTATGTATACAATATTCTGTCTGTGTGCATGCCTGAAGGCCAGAAGAGGGCACCAGACCCCATTACAGATGATTGTGAGCCACCATGTGGTTGCTGGGAATTGAACTCAGGACCTTTGGAAGAGCAGGCAATGCTCTTAACCACTGAGCCATCTCTCCAGCCCTAGAGCGTTTTTCACAGAATTCCTGGCCTCAGGAGTCCCCTGACCTCTTAGACTCAGAACATTGTCTTCCTCCTCTCTCCCTGTCCTTGTGGTCTCCTCTCTGGGGCTACCTTCATGCAGAGGGTTAGAGAACTGGAACAGGTGTCTACGCTATCATCCGGAGATGGTCCATCCCATCCTCAAATCCTGTGCCTGATGCATTGCTTTTAATGGGGTGCCTCTCTCTTTTGGGGGAGCTGGGTTTGAGACAGGGTTTCTCTGTGTAACAGCTCTGGGTGTCCTGGAACATGCTTTGTAGACCACAACTGCCCAGTGGGATGTCTCTCTTAACTGACCAAATGCTGCTGTTTGGGCCCTAAGTCAATAACTAATGTAAATTGAAGAAGAGTTAGGAAATGAACCCTTTTCCTCACAGAAGGTTCCTAGACATTTTTTGCTTGTTTGGTTTTGGTTTTTGAGACAAGGTTTCTCTGTATCTTTGGCTGTCCTGGAACTAACTCTGTAGACCAGGCTGCCCTTGAACTCACAGAGATCTACCTGCCTCTGCCTCCTGAGTGCTGGGATTAAAGGCGTGGACCACCACATCTGGTGTTCCTAGACGTCTTATATGTCTGGGTCCACCCCTCCTGCCCAGCCTGCAGAGAAGGGTTGAAACAGCCTTGTACATCCATTGTCTCTGCATTGTAGGGAAGGTGAGTCCCAAGGTGAAAAGATAAAGAAAGGAAAAGAAAGTGCCCTTAAAGGGTCTTGCCATATCCCACTTTACAGTAAAGGAAAACAAGGTTTACTTGTTCCCAAGTCATTCCTGTCACACAGTCCGAAGTAAAACTGGATTTGTAATCAGACATGGTAGCATGGACCTGAATTCTCAACACTTGGACACAGAAGTAGGAAGATTGTGAGTTAAGGGTATCCTGGGCTACATGAGACCCCCATCTCAAGCAACAACAATAATAACAATAAAAAAAATCACCAAAATTTTAGGGACAGGACTGTAGCTCAGTTGGCAGAGTGTTTATCTATTATGAACAAACTCCTGGGTTCTGTCCCCAGCATTACCTAAAACTGGACGTAATAGCACACACACCTGCCATCCCAGCATTGGAGGATCAGGCGTTTGAGGTCATCCTCAGCTACATAGCAAGTTTGAGGCCAACCTGGGCTACATGAAACCTTATCTATAAATAAGAGAATAAAGTGTAAAACAATATACCACAAGTAAAAGGATATTTTGGAGTGCTATTCACAAGAAATAAAGCAAAAGAAACTAGTTTTGTTAAGATGTATGTAGTCACAGCCTCGGGTATTAAGATTTCATGGCATGGTGATTACATAATGCTCTGGCCTATCCAAGCTGTCGTTACCCTTAACTTTTGCCTCTTTCCCCTGACTGACTTCTTTCTCTTCCTCCTTTCTCTTCCTCACAAAGTACAGGATAGTTGCCTCATGACTCAAACAGGTTTTGCCTAGAATCTAAAAAGTTGTGTCAAGTGGGGATGTTCTAGATCCTGGCATTCAAATAAATTAAACATGCCTGTTTAGCAGCTTGCCTGCATAGCTTTCATCCTGATACACAGGGCCTCCACCTGTTGACTGTCAGGCCCTAAAATGTTTGTCATCTGACTGCAAACAGTCTTTGCTCCTGCGCCCAGTGAATGAATGCACAGTGAGTGTTTAAAGTATCTATAAGAGTGTTGGCCCAGCTTAATGTATTTCTGAGAGAATGGACTTTGATAGGAGTCCTGAATTTGAATCCTGTCTCTCTACCCTTACCTCTAATAAGAATTGGGCCGAGTCCAGAAGAGCTGATGGGATCACTCCATGGTAAAGCACTTGGCATGCAAGTCTCAATCTGAATTTGATCTCCAAACCCCATGCTAGAAAAAGAGAATCTGCCCCTAAAAGTTGTCTTCTGATCTCTACTATGGCACATACATGCCCACATACACAACAACAATAAAAAGAAGTCAGGCTGCTAAGATGGTTCAGCAGACAAAAGTGCTTGCGGCTTTAGAACTCACAGGGTGGAAGAAGAACTGGTCCCTGCAAGCTGTCCTGACCTCACATGCGTTGTCTAGCCTGTGGACACATACACCTACTACACACGCACACTTGTAACTGGAGGTTTCTCTCCTGCCCGCCAGTTCCCGAATTACCACTCTGAGGCTTAATATTAATTCCAAACTGTTTGGCTGATGGCTCAGGCTTCTTACTGACTAGCTTTACATATTTAAGTTAACCCATTTCTAATAATCTATATAGTGTCAAGTGCCCCATGGCTTACCAGTAATGTTCTGTCACCTTACTCTTCCAGCAACTGCTGGTGCCTCTCTCCAGCAACTTCTTTCTCCCTGTATTTAGTTTGGCTTTCCTGCCTAGCTATATTCTGCCCTGCCATAGGCCAAAACAGCTTCTCTATTAACCAGTGGTAATAAAACATATTCACAGTATACAGACAGACATCCCACATCACACACATATACACAATAATAAATAAATGTGAAATTTAAAATAAGGTAAAAATAATTCTAGCCAAGTTAAAGCTGGGCATGGTGGTTGGCAGTGACAATCCCAGCCCATAGAAGCTGACAAGCAGGAGGCATGCTTCTAGTTCTAAGTGTGCCTAGGCAATAGAGTGAGAACCTGTCTCAAAACAACAACTAAAAGAATTTCACTAAGTCATTACCTTTCTCTGACCTTTTTCTTATGTATAAAGTGAAAATAATACCCAATTCAACAGTCTTAAGGTGGGAACGTAGCTCAGTTAGTAGAGTATTTACGTAGTGTATACAAAGCTTTTAATTCTATCCCAGCATCGCATGGGACCAGGAGACTGCGGCTGGAGAGATAACTCAGTGGTTAAGAACACTGCCTACTCTTCCAGAATCCCTCGAGTTGGTTCATAGTATCTACCTGGCTGCACATAACCCCTGTCCCATTCCAGGGGGATCCTATGCCCTCTTCTGGCCTCTATGGGCACTGCTTTCACATGTAGTTCATAAGTGCATATGCTCACACACATAGACACTCATACACATAATTTAAAATATTAAAAAATAAACTTTTTCTACAAGTGGTGGTGGTATATGCCTTTAATCCCAGCATTCGGGAGGCAGAGTCAGATGGATCTCTGTGAGTCAAGGCCAGCCTGTTCTATAGAATGTTCCAGAACAACCAGACATACACACAGAGAAACCCTGTCTAGACAAACAGAAGTTGTTCAAGGTTCTATTATTTAGTCCTGGGCACTATGTCATTTCTATTATTTGATTCAGTGACTCCTATTTCCTGAAACCTATAGCGTTCTAGAACAAGGGGCAGGTAAACAGTTTCTTTGTCACACTTTACACGAAGTAGAGAGAAGTGGAGTGTTGGGTATGTCAAGGTCATGGGCAAATGTATGAGAACGGTAGGCTCAAGGGGAGATGAGCTGGAGTCTGTCCCACCTCATGGCTGTGATAGAGAACAGACTTGTGTATTGGGAGTGATTAGCTGAAGACTGTTCTTTGGGGGCAGTGTGCACTTTCCTACTGCAACCAAATGGAAGGAAACCAGAAAAGGTTAATCCGATGCATATTTAATGATATGTGTAATTGTTATAGTGCTACATGATAATTAGGCCTTAAATGTTAAGTGGATTATATAAATGACTCTAATTGAGTGTTTTTGCACAGACAACACATATTTTCAGTGTGTCTCTGCTCATTGTATTAACTTTCTAGAATCTAGAATCACAGCAAGAACATTTTTCTCTGCAACTCTCTACTTTTTTTTTTTTTTTTTTTTTGTTTGTTTTTCTGTGTGTGTATATAGTGTGTGTGTGTGTGTGTGTGTGTGTGTGTGTGTA
>NC_022014.1:14901119-14907798 GCF_000317375.1 Microtus ochrogaster | reverse complement strand
AGCCTGTCCTGGAACTAGCTCTTGTAGACCAGGCTGGTCTCGAACTCACAGAGATCCGCCTGCCTCTGCCTCCCGAGTGCTGGGATTAAAGACGTGCGCCACCACCGCCTGGCAACTCTCTACATTTTAATCAAGTCCTCACAAATGCACTCTTCAAAATGACAGAGCAAAGCACCAACATAGCTGTGTTTAAGGCTCTCTGTTTGTGCTTTTCATTTCAGTCCTAGGAAACCCCTTCTAGGAGGGGGTGTTACTCCCGTGTCAGTGATGCAGAGGCTGACCACCCATGAAGGACATAAGCCAGCAGCATAGGGAGAGGCAAGCTTCTTGGCAGTTGCTGACCATTGCTTTCTCAGTAAGCAGAGGTGGTAAAAATTAGTTTAGGATGTAGAATGGCTCTGAGAATCCAGAGCATATTTAGAGCATGTTCAAAGAGAAATTTTTGGCAGAAGTTGGGGGGAGGGAAGTTCCTTTGTGTAGTTCTGGCTGTCCCAGCACATGGGAGAGAGAGATAGGCACATTTGTGAGCCTCAACTCTAGCTAACCTGGTCTATATAATGAGTTGCAGGAATCCAGGGCTACATAAGAGATCCTGTCTCAAACTGACCCCCACCAAAGGAAGAAGCAATTATTAGCCTAGCATGGTGGCACACACATTTAATCCTAGCACTTGGGAGGTAGAGGCAGGTAAATCTCTGTGAGGTTGAGGCCAGCCTTATCTATAAAGTAAGTTCCAGGGCAGCCAGGGATACACACAGAAAAACCTTGTCTCAGAGTGTGTGTGGGGGGGAAAGGGTGGTACACACCATTAATTCCAACAAAACAGCAATAACAATAACAAACATGAATAATAGGAAAACCTGGTGAGGTTTAGGTCATTATTTTAGACCTTCTCACATGGTCCAGGCTGGACTTGAACTTCCAAGAGCTGGACACCAAATGTCTGCCGCCTCCCCTGACTGATTTCTGTTGGAGGTAACTGTTGAGCCCGTGTGTGAGATCTGTCACTGAGTAGTTTTCTGCTGCAAAGCCATGCTGTAGTTTGCACTTTGAAAAGCTCGTCGTGTTTGTGACATCGAGGACTTCGTGAAAGACGACAGAAGGTCGTGGGCAACAGACGAGAGGCTGCTTCAGTTTTCCTCATTACCTCAGAGGAAGGCAGAGCCCTCGTTCTTATGTAGGAGCATCAAGTGCTAGTAATTAATTGCAGAGATGAAAGGTTAAAGTTAACCCAGCAGGCAGAAGGGAGGCGCTGGAGTGAAAGGATTTCACTGAAGCATAGATAAAAATCAGATTCCTTCTTCTGTAGATGGGAGAGTTCTGCTGGGGATGAAAGTGATAGCCAGCAAGGAGAGGGTCCAGCAGACTCCTCTCCTGTGCCATTTGCCCAGGTTCATCCTCAGTATACTCAGACAAAACAGTTGAGCAAAGGTGCTTTATGGCATGCCCTGGTGTGCTTGGTGTTTTTGTTGTTTTGAGACAGGATCTCATTGTGTGTTCCCTGGTGGCCTGGAACTCTGGGTCCAAGTGATCATCATGTCTTTGTCTACCAAGTAGCTTGAATTATAAAGACTTGTGCCCCTTTGCTTTGAAAATGAACTTTATCCTTGAGGTGTAGATATTGCTGGATTTTGCATATTTTTCATTTTCTTTTTCCTTTTTTCCCCTTTTTTCCCCCTGAGACAGGATTTCTCTGTGTAACCTTCAGTGTCTTGAACCTCATTCTGTAGACCAGGCTAGCCTAGAACTCACAGAGATCAGCTTATCTCTGTTTTCTGAGTGATGGAATTAATTAGTTTCATTACACAGTAAGACGATAACAGCTCCTAGAAATTGACAATTGGGTTTGTTTTTTTCTTTCCTCTCATTTTAATATAAAGAATGAATAGGGCCAAACAGATTGCTCAGTGGGTAAAGGTTCTTATAGTTGGGCCTGATAATCTGAATTTGATTTCCTAAGACCCACATGGTATAAGGAGACCACTGAATTCTCTGACGTGTTCTCTGACCTCAATGCATGCCATAGCACACACAGGTATTTGAACACATGGTTAAATAAATAAATAAATGATTTAAAAAAATTCTATAGAGATTTTTTAAAGATTTATTTATTTATTATGTATACAACATTCCTTCCATGTATGCTTGTATGCCAGAAGGGGGCACCAGATCTCATTATAGATGGCTGTGAGCTGCCATGTGGTTGCTGGGAATTGAACTCAGGACCTCTGGAAGAGCAGTCAGTGCTCTTAACCTCTGAGCCATCTCTCCAGCCCCCATAAATGATTTTTTTAAAAAAGAATTTAACAGGTTCAAATGTGGTGGTGCACAACTGCAATTCTAGCACTTACGAAGTAAAAGTAGAATAGGATTTTAAGGCCAGACTTAGCTACATAGTGGATTTGAGGTTGTCCTGGGCTACATGGAACCCTTTCTCAAAAAAGAAAAAATGCTAAAGTAAAACAACACAACAACAACAACAAAAAACCCATCAACACATAAAAATTACCCAAGCAAAGCAAAAGAGAATAGGGTTGGAATACGCTGACAGCCCAACCACCTGCTTATCATACATTAGAGGAGAGTTCTTCAGAATCCTTCCACTGATGAGTGGCAGCTGAAAACATAGCTCGGAGAAATGGAGACCAGAACTGAGGCTACAGAGCCTGGGAGTGTCGGGAGGAGGAAGGACGGAAACAGGGTCGTGTGGAGGATGGAGACCTTGTTGGGAAGAAGTTCTAGTTTTCTGTAACACTTGTGACTGAGACGAACAGTTTAGTAAACATTTCAAAATAGCTAGAAGAGGGTTTTGAAGGTTCCCAATATGAGGCATAAAGTAATAAAAATGATAATTACCCCATTTGATCATTATACATTGTATTTATGTATTGAAATATTATATTAAAGCCCATAAATATGTGCAGTTACTGTATGTCCATTAAGTATAAAAGCACACGAAGTAGTGGCCTTTAATCCCAGCACTTGGGAGGCAGAGGCAGATGGATATCTGAGTTCCAGGCCAGCCTGACCGACATAGAGAGTTCCAGGACAGCCAGAACAAAACAGAGAGACTCTTTCTCAAAGTAAGTAAATAAGTAAATAAATAAATAAAGCACACAACTTTAATCTCAGCATTTTGGAGACAGAGGCAAGTGGATCTCTGTAAGGCCAGCCAGGGATATATAGTAAGACCTTGTCTCAAAAATAAATTTTTTAAAAAGTTGGGAGAGCTGGAAGTTTTCCTAAGAAATATGTTTAGTTTTATAGAACTTTTTAGGCTAAGCATTAAGAGGATTTAAAATCCAGCCACGAAATGAAAAATGAAGAAAAATGCTTAAGCCCAATGGGATTCCTAGAACCTCAAATCCTGATTGTTTATTTATTAAAATATATGTGTGTATATATATATAAAGGACAACATTTTTTCTTTTGAAACAGAGTCTCATATAGCCCAGACTGGTCTCCAACTCCTAGGTACTGAGGATGACCTTGAACTTCTACTCAGGAATGGTATAGGATGTCCTTTTATGTGTTGCTTGTATTGGTTAATGAATAAAGAAACTGCCTTGACCAGATAGGGCAGAACTTAGGTAGGCAGAGAAGACAGAACTGAATTCTGGGAGGAAGAAAGCAGAGTCAAGCTGCTTTTTTGTCCCAGCCGCCCAGAACCGAAATAATCACACAGAAACTATATTAATTAAAACACTATTTGGCTCATTAGCTCTAATTTCTTATTGGCTAACTCTTACATCTTAGTTTAGCCCATTTCTATTAATCTGCGTATTGCCACGTGGCAGTGGCTTACTGGCTAAGCTTTGGCAGCATGTCTTACTCTGGTGGCGGATCCATGGCATTTCTCTGACTGCTCTGTTCCTCACAGAATTCAGTTTCGTCTTCCCTGCCTACCTAAGTTCTGTCCTACCAGGCAAAGGCAGTTTCTTTATTCATTAACCAATACAAGCAACACATAGAAAGAAGGACCTCCTACACCATTTCCTCTTTTCTGTTTAAACAAAAAGGAAGGCTTTAACATAGTAAAATTCTAGCAAGAATTACAGTTACAATATTTATATCTACTGTATCTTTTATCATAACAAAGGAAAATTATAACTATAAATTCTTCAACTCCATCAAAGACTCCAGAAGGATATAATATTACCTAAGTAAACAGGAAGTGCATTATAAACAACTTCCAAAACTCTAGAATTGACAGAGACATCTTGCTGCCTGGACAATCACCCAAAGTTCTTCTGTACCATTGGGACATCCATCTTCAGCCTACAAGCCCATAGTATCCAGCAGACTTTTCCATGAAGCAGAAATTTCAAAGACAGTTCAGTCACTTTCTTCTGTATCCTGCAGAATGTCTTGCAGACTCTTTCGTGAAGCAGGAACCCCAAAGGATCGTCTCACCTTTAGGCAAGTTCAGCAGTCAATGCTCTGTGGGTCCTGCATGTCCAGTTTATGCAACAATTCAGGCAAGAGCAGTTTCTTGCCCAAATGGCTAACTAACTCCATAAGGAGCCTCTTTGATGCCCATCTTCCTCTCAAAGCAATTGGTGCTGCCAGGAGCAGATGTGTCTCATTGTCATGAAAAGTCCTAAGTTCTTAAAACATTTTAAATGCCATATTCTGTAGTCTTTGAAAGATACGAAGAATGCCTATCCATCTGAAATATATCTATGCACATCTAGAAAATCTAACATGACTATAAACTTGACTTATAGATGATTATCTATTAACCTATATCTCTTTTTTTTTGTTTTTGTTTTTCGAGACAGGGTTTCTCTGTAGCTTTGGAGCCTATCCTGGAACTAGCTCTTCTAGACCAGGCTGGCCTCGAACTCACAAAGATCCTCCTGCCTCTGCCTCCCGAGTGCTGGGATTAAAGGCATGTGCCACCATCGCCCGGCTTGTATATTTCTTAATTATATATTACATCCTTAAAAATGAACTACACAATCACAATACCTTAATCAAGATCAGAAATACATATGCATATAACAAAATTGACCTTAAATTTGTATCAGTAAACCAAGATCCATACGAATGCAAATTATTCATATCTATATCACAGGAAGTGAGGCAGGATGATGAGGAATTCTAGACCATCCTTGTCTGTAGTTATTTGGAGACTAGCATGGGCTAAATGAGACCTTGTCTCAAACAGACAAAAACAAAATAAAAATCAAATTTTTTATTTTGTGGAGGGGTGGGGAGCATGTCATGTGCATGTGGAGTTCAGAGGACAACTGGCAACAGACATTGCAAGTTTCTACCATGTAAGTCCCAGAGAAGGATGGAGCTCAGGTGCTTGGGCTTGGTGGCAGGCACCTTTAAATCCTGAGCAATCTCACAGGCAAAGTAATAAATAAATATATCTTTAAAAAAAAAGGAGGAGGGAGAGGAGGTCTGGGCATGGTGACACATACTTTTTAATTCTATAACTCAGGAAATAGACGCAGGCAGATCTCTGAGTTAAGGCCAGCCTGTCAACATAGTGAGGCTCTGGTTTTTTCAAGTCAGGGCCTCACTATGGAGCCCTAGATGTCCTGGAACTCACTTTGTAGACCAGGTTGGCCTCATACTCAGAGATCTACCTGCCTCTGCTTCCCAAATCCTGGGATTAAAGATGTGCACTACAGCTGCCTGGCCTGGGCAAAGTTGAATCTATAAATCCCAAAACTTATGAATCTTTCTTTTTTTAAAAAAATATTTATTTATTATGTATACAATATTCTGTCTGTATGTGTGTCTGCAGGCCAGAAGAGGGCACCAAACCTCATTACAGATGGTTGTGAGCCACTATGTGATTGCTGGGAATTGAACTCAGGACCTTTGGAAGAGCAGGCAATGCTCTTAACCACTGAACCATCTCTCCAGCCCCTTATGAATCTTTCTTGACACAGTCATAGACACAAGCACGCTTGAGCATAGTCAGCTGACTAGAAACTGCTAATATTCCTGTACGCCTGTCTCAAAGAACTTCCATTTCAACTTCTTCTCAGCAGGGTGTTAGATTCTTCTAGAGGTTAATAAGGACCCTCTGTCCTGCACTGTTTATCCTTCATTTCCAGCACATTGCGGGGAGGGAGGGTGGCTTGAGTAAGATCCTGGAAAAGTTTTCAGGGCACCATCTAATCCTGCAGAGCCCATGGCTGCAAACTTCTGAATATACCTCCCCCATTCTATTAAATCTTCTAGAAAATGAGACTTAAAGCAGAACATTCTCAGGCGCTAGGATTGTTTACCCCTGGGCAGTAATATGGACCTCGCCTTTATCGTGACTTAAACTTTGTTGCATTTTATTCATGAATGCCCTGTGCTTTTCAGGATGCAGTTATTAGTTCTCGCCACTAGGTGGCACAAATTCACAGGCGTCCAGTGAAAGTCCCTGAACTACAGCCCAGAGAGCAAAATAGGTTTCTATTTGCTGAGTGGCACCGAAGAAAGGAACGCTGGGAGAGAACAGGTTTATTCTGCCTGAAATTCCTAAAATTCAGGTCAGATTATTGGATAAGGAAAAGAGAAAGAAGTAAAAATGTGTTGGAAATCAAGCTCCATGCCAGTCTGAGCTACAGCTACACAGTGGGACTCTGTTACACATGAACAAACATACTGTCTTAAACACACACACACACACACACACACACACACACACACACACACACACACACAC
>NC_022014.1:14899575-14901019 GCF_000317375.1 Microtus ochrogaster | reverse complement strand
CCGGGGGGGGGGGTGAGGGGTGGGGCGGAGAGCCTAGAAAGACAGTTTAGCAGTTAAGAATGCTTGCTGCTTTTCCAGAGGACCTGAGTTAAAATTCTGACACCACCTTTTGGCTTTTCAAGGTGTGCATGCACACGCACACCTAAATTAAAAGTGATGCAAATAAATCTTTTTTTTTTTTTTTTTTTTTGGTTTTTTGGACAGGGTTTCTCCATAGCTTTTTGGTTCCTGTCCTGGAATTAGCTCTTGTAGACCAGTCGTGGTGGTGGTGCACACCTTTAATCCCAGTACTCGGGAGGCAGAGGCAGGCAGATCTCTGTGAGTTCGAGGCCAGCCTGGTCTATAAGAACGAGTTCCAGAACAGTCTCCAAAGCTACAGAGAAACCCTGTCTCTGCTTGTGATTGGTGGGAGAGCAGGCGAGCAGGAGAGCTGTCCTTGTCCCTCACTAGCTGCGGTGCTCAGGAGAGTGGCTCCTGCACCTCACCTGGGCAACGCTGCTGGCCCTGATGGTGTCGGTGTGGGTGAACCGATCCTGAAGGCGTGAACACAGGACCTCTGGCTGGTCCTGCCCCGTGCTCAGTGCTGCAAGGGGTGAACTAGTCAGGGCAATGCTGGAGAGCTCACCCTGGTGCTGAGGACTGGAGCGAGCTGGCAGGCTGACCAACTCTGCAGCTACCCAGGTTCAGAACCATGGCTAGGAGTCGGCCCATCCCATCTGTGATCTACTGGAGCATATGAAGGAGCTGGTTCTGCAGATCCAGAGCTGCAAGATCTCCATGACACAGGACAACAGGATATCCAAGAGGAATCCCAGTGAAGGCCCAGTGTATTAGTGTAGTAGAAACCAGAGGCCTCAAAACAGGCCAATGACTGTTTGTTTGTTTGTTTGTTTGTTTATTGAGACAGAGTTTCATCTGTATCTTTAGAGCCTATCCTGGAATTAACTCTTGTAGACCAGGCTGGCCTCAAACTCACAGAGATCTGCCTGCATCTGCCTCCCGAGTGCTGGGATTAAAGGCATGTGCCACCACCGCCACCCGGTCCAGACTAATGACTCTTTGCAATGAACACTTGCAAGTAAAGGTATATGGGAAAAAAGGGGTTTACTGCGTGACTTACTATGTCACACTACAGCTTCCAGTCTCCATGAGATTTTTCCTTTTTCTTTCTTTTTTCTCTTAAATTTTATTTTATTCTATGTTTGGAGGGAGACTGCAAGGGCAGATACAAAGGTATGGGGAAGGAGCTGGAGAGATGGCTCAGCTGTCCTGAGTTCAATTCCCAGCAACCTCATGGTGGATGACCATCTGTAGTGAGATCTAGTGTCCTCTACTGGCCTACAGGCATATATGCAGGTAGAATATTATATACATAATAAATCTTTTTTTTAAAATTTATTTATTAAGGATTTCTGCCTCCTCCCCGCCACCGCCTCCCATTTCC
>NC_022014.1:14891082-14898870 GCF_000317375.1 Microtus ochrogaster | reverse complement strand
CATACTTTCTTCATCCATTCTTCCATTGAAGGGCATCTAGGTTGTTTCCAGGTTCTGGCTATTACAAACAATGCTGCTATGAACATAGTTGAGCACATAATAAATCTTTTTAAAATTAATAACAACAAATAATATGAACTGAGAGATGAATTTGCTGGATGTGGTCGCACATGCATGTAATCTCAGAAGCTGGGAGACAAAGATAAATGGATCTCTATGAACTTGAGGCCAGCCTGGTCTACATAATGATAGCAAGTTCCAGGCCACCTATAGCTACACAGTGAGACCCTGTCTCAGAGTTTAAAAGTTGTAGTAGTAATATAATAAACAAAGAGATGAATTCAAGCCCCACTAACAATTACAGTATGGGCCCTCTTTGATCTATCTTGTCTAAAAAAACCAGTAGCAGCTTGGGCTAGCGAGGACTCAGCTGTTAAGGGGGTTCTCCTGTTGTAGAAGACTAGAGTTTGGTTCCCAGCATCCATGTCAGGCAAGTTACAACTTTCTGGAGCCCAGCTTCAGGAGCCCCAGATGCCCCTGTCATCTGTGGCACTATGCCCACATATGCTCACACATAATTAAAATAAATAGTTCTTACATAGAAAAGAAATAGCAACTTTTAGAAGGTTACCTGATTCTCTTGTACAAAGGAGTCATGCAGCCAGGCTTGGTGCCACAGGTTTATAATCTCAGCTACTCAGGTGCAACAGGCAGGAAGATCACAAGTTCAAAGTCAGTTTGGACAAGTTAGTCTGTGTCTCAAAAAGTAAAAACGAAAAAGGGCTGGAGATGTAGAACACCTACCTCTGTGGACCATACAAGGCCCTGGGGACCATCTTCGTCATTGGGAAGAAACAAAAACACAAGCTGAGAGTTGCCTCCCTCAACCATCCATTCAGTGATGGGCCATCAACACACAATTTGTGTGTTTATTACAGATATGATGCTTTACTAATATAAAGCAATATAAACATACACAGTGGTGAATCTCAACACTCAGGAGGCAGAGGCAGGCAGATCTCTGGGAGTTTGAGGCTAGCCTGGTCAAAAGTTCCAAGACAGCCAGGGCTACACACAGAGAAACCCTGTCTTGAAAAACCATTTTTAAAAATACACAAATTCATACAGGGTTAACAGACTTCAAGGACAAGAACCAGGAAGTACACTTGATAGAAGAAATAGCAAGTCCTCAAGACAACATGAGGGCTGTTGTGTGAACTCAGGAATGAAATTCTGAGAGTGGGAGGGGAGGGAGAGCATAGTCTCTTAACCTGGCTAGGCGAATTGCGTCCATTTGGAAAGAGTTTGTGGCTCCTTGTCATAAGTAACTCTTCTTGGAAAATAGCTGAATCTAAACGCTGGGGAAACACTTCAGGTCAGAATCCCTTGGGTAGTGTTTAAAGAGTGTCCAGAATCAGAAGTGGGGGTAGAGAGTGGTTAGGGCTACTGTTGCTCCTATGCCCACCTTCGCATAGCTTCAGGGTGCAGGAAAGGAAGAATGTTAATGCTTGCTTAGCACTTCCAGATATCCAGAGTCCCATGTCAGCTTCATTTTTCTTTTCTATGTAGAACAGGCTATTCTTGAGCTCATTATGTAGCCCAAGTCGGCTTCAGTTGCCCAAGTAGGGGGATCACAAACGTGTGCCACCACAGTTTGGTCAGTTTTGATTTGGTCACAGTTGTAGAGATGCTCAGCAGCAAAGAGCACTTGTTGCTCTTGAGAGTTCAGTTTCCTGCAACCCCATGTCAGCTCACCACTCCAGGTACCAGATATACATGTGGTGCATATACATACCTGAAGACAAAACACATGTGAACACTAAATAAATCTAAAAATGGAAACATGGCAAATGCAATTTATATATATGCATATTTTAAGTGTTAATATTTTTTAGATTTTTTAAAAATTTATGTCTATATGGGGGGGGTCTGTGTGAGTAAATGCCACGTGTATGTGCCTGTGGGAGCCAGAAGAGGGCATTATGGCCCTTGGAACTAGAGTTCCAAATGGTTATGAGCTGCCTGGTGTGGGTGCTAGGACCCACACTCAGTTCAGTGGAAGAGTAGCAATCTTCCCTAACCCTTTATACTTTTATATTTATATTATTTAACAAAATAATCTATTTTTAGGGGGAGAAACCTTCCTAGTAGCCATTCTTATTTTCTGTTGTTTTGCTCAGCATACAGAATAAATGGGTTTTATTATGAGAGTTTCATATGTAAGTATCATACTTGAATCTTGTACTTTCACCCCGCTGGCCTCTTTCTTCTTCAAATTAGTCCCCACTTCTGCTTTCAGTTATTTACATTCTATTACTCTCTCTTAAAGTTGTTTTTTTAATTTTTTTTTATTTTTATTTTGAGACAGGGTCTCAGTCTGAAGTCAAGGTTTACAGAGAACTCACTATGTAGGCCACACTGACCTGGAGGAAATCATAGCAGTCTTCCTGCCTTAGCTGTCTGAGTGTTAGGATTATAGGATTGACCCATTGTGCCTGGCTTCAGAGTAACCCTTTTAACACCCACAAATACAGCTGCTTACTCAGTCGTTAAGCAATAGCCTCAAAAGTTCAAAGTGGAATTTTTTTGTGAACTTGTCTTGTTTGCACCAAGCAACTATCTGCCCTCATCTCTGTACCTATCCAAAAGTACTGGAAAGCTGAGCAGGTGGTTCAGGATGTAATCTCAGCCCTTGGGAAGCTGAGGCAAGAAGATGATGACAGTCTATCTCACATTAAGATCAGACCAGCCTGGGCTACAGTGAGGAGGGGGGGAGTGCTGTATTGGAATATTAGCCAGGTAGGGTGGTGTACACTTATAGTCCTAGTCCTAGGAGCTAGAGAGAGAAAAATCAGAAGTTCAAGATCATCCTTAGCTACATTGTGAACTTAATACATTGTAATGTATTAGTGGGGGAAAGAGGGCATTATGTTGAGAGTAGCATGGAGAGTATTATGCTATGTAATATATGTCTCTTATATGCACATACACTTATTATGCCTATAAAAGAAGTATCAGTGTTATTGGTTACCTGTGGGAGAGTAAATATAACTTTTAATCTTATATTACTTTACACTTTATATTGTTTGATGCGGCGGGCTTCTTGACCGGTGAGGAAGAAACACCACCACACGAGGATTCTTTTCAGATCACGCTTTATTGGAGTGCACTTGGTTGAGAGAGAACATGAAGCGAAGGGGGCAGGAAACGAGAGAGCAGGAGAGAGAGAGAGGCGAGAGATGCGAGAAAGGAGAGAGGGGCGAGAGGCGTGAGAGACGAGAGGCGCTAGAGAGCCAGGGGCACTATGGCGGCTGCTTATATAGGGAATTGGCACATGGGTCGCCCTGTGATTGGCTGCCACCATCAGCTGACACCAGACTGCATCGAGATAGGCCCAGGGACCCCCATCCATCGCGCATGCGGGAAGCGGGGGACACGCAGCTCTCAAAGGCATAGCCAAATATGGGGTTGTTTATAACCAACAAGACAGGATGTGGCGCCATCTTGTAATGGCGATCCTGTCTGGCTCACTACAGTTTGATATAAATTTTGATAATGAAAATGCACCTTAGTAGTCAGAAAAACAGAATATATTTTAATGAGAAAGAGTTTGCAACAGAGACTTGGCACTTGGCAGAACTCATTGGCAGTTGCACTGAAGTGTTTTCTAAGAGTGTCACCCAGAGTGATGACCCGAGCATTTGTGTCTGACTCTGGAGCAATCTTCAGACTGAAGTCCACATCCCAAAGTCCACACACAAGTGCCCCCCTTTTCTCTGCTCTCGCTCTCTCACCTCCTAGTTTCCAAAATCCCCCCTCCACTGCGGAAGGAATTCGAAGCTGTTGACAGGGAAAACATAATTTTGATTGTGTCAGTTTCTGTGAAGAAAATCAGTACAGATGTTACCCAATTTCACTCTTGCCGAAGAGCAGAACTGATGAGCACCGGCTTAGCCATGGCTTTCATCTTCTAGGAAATCTCACGATACTTTCTGTTGTGGATGAGGGCAGGGGTGAGATGGATGCTGGCATTAATCCTAAGAGCAAATAGAATCTTTTTAATAACTTTCCCTACCAGACCTGGGGGAAAAACCAGTTTTTTGTTTGTTTACTCAAATATATGGCCAAGAAAAGTAGCAGGTGTCCGGATAAACTCGAGGCAATGTTTTGTCACTAATAGGGTGCAAATGGGCCACTCACACATCCAACACCACACATGGTCTTTTGTCCCTGTCTGCTGTGTGCTGAAAGTGTGTTCTGTGGAATCTGAGAGGTTCTCCAGCTCTTCTGGGAAACTTTGAATCACCATTGTTTTGTGTCTGTCCCCTCCTCCTGGCTCAGCTTGTTCCCTGCTTAGTTAGTACACTTTCAAGAATTCTGTTGGGAACAGTACTTGACGTGAAAGGAACGGTTTCTTCTAGAGAACTAAGAAAACAGAGTCACTTGCCAGGCCTGGTGACACATACTGTAATTTCAGTGCATGAAAGTAGGAGACAGGAGGATCATGAGCTGAAGGTCATCCTGGGAAATGTACGTAGTTCAACACTAGCCTGGGCTACATGTAATATATATGTATATGTGGAATAGTGTGTACATGGAGGAGGGGAACATCAGCAGTTGGAACGGTTTCACGCTCTTGGGAAAGAAGCAGGACAACACAGGACAACACAGAACAGCACCATTCACTGCATCAGCTGCTCCAGTTCCCAGTTCTGGTTTCTCACCGAAATCCTGTCTAAGCAGGTCAAACTCTACTCAGAGCTGTGTCCCTGTGAGTGGGATCATTTTGTTTCAGGTCCTTAATTAAAACCACATACAGCTCATTGGTAAAATAGTGCCTAACAGGAAGTAGAGGCAGGAAAGTTGGGAGTTCAAGGTGATCCTCAGCTACACAGCAAGTTGGAGGCCAGCCTGGCTACACACATAAAATCCAGTCTCAAAAAAATTAAAAATTAAATAAGACATAGCCAGGCCTGGTGGTTCACAGTTGTATTGCCAGCTCCTCTGGGAGCTAAAGTAAGAGAGTTGAAAGTTCTTGGTCCACTAAGAGAGTTCCTGTTCTGGGTAACTGGTGAGAACCTACCTTTCAAAATAAAAGTAACCTTTACAAAAGGGCTTAGTTACATCCCAGTGGCATAGCACTTGCAATGTGAGGACCTTGGTCCAAAATCACAGTATCAGGAAAGAAAAGGCTTAATATCAGACCTCCTTTAGGAATCCTGAATTTTCCAATCTCATTTCAATGCTATATTCTGCTGTCCTGAAACCCTTCAGGAATGACTTATTAGAAGGGCTTTTGGGATGCTTAATGCTGGGTTCTCTTTATCAGGTATACTGACAGAGGCTAAGTCATTAAATCATAAGCCTGGGAGAGCAGATGCCCCGTGTAAGCTCGCTGACAGCCAGTGAGCATGAGGGAAGCTGGGAGGGCAGCAGAGGAGCTGGAACGTGGATGCTGTCGGCTCCAGCTCTTTGGAGACTGTGTCTCGGCTTTCATTGAAGACAAGGTCATTCACAACACTCGGAGGCAGGGACTTTGTCTTCATTTACTGCGATGGACAGATAACCCATTTTATGGATGTACAAAGTGAATCACAGAGGCTTATGTCTGTGTCAGGCGCAGGGCATGAGGGTAGCTCTGTCGACCCAGGGTCTTCCTTCACTGTCCTGGCATACAGTTGATTATAAAGTCCCCGTGAAGATACAAGTGTGAGGGCTTCAGCCTGTAATGATTTGCAATAAGGAGACGGTGGTGCAGAGGACAGCACTGGCGTTCAGAGTGAGGCAAAGCCGAGCTCAGAAGTATGTCTGGTGGGTTATAGTGACGCCTGTAGTTTTCTTTGAGACTGAAGAGTTAGGAGCATCTTGTCCAACCTAGGATGGAAAGGACACACGAAAGGTAAGTAAGTGTGCAGATGAACCGAATCAGCAAGGGATCGCTGAGGAGAAAACCCATTTCAGTCCAGTACACCTGGGTTTACCTCTTTACCTGCCTGACGGTTGTTCTGAGAAAACATGACCACTTGCTCATGAGTCAAGAACCTACAAGCCACTAGCAGAGGGCCCATCGCCCACGTCTTGACCAGGATTTCTGGGATGGAAACAGCCCCGAGTGTGCGGCTACACTGGATCCCATATGCACAGGAATTCCACTTCCTTTCTTGAATCAAACCCAAAGAATCTCATTATGTTTAAAGAGGATTTGGAAAGAGATTTTAGGATCTGAATTTTATTTTTGAAACAAGGTCTCTTGTATATCAAGCAGCCTCACTACGTAGTGGAGAACACCTTAAACTCTTGCTCCTCCTGCTCCATCACCCAAGTGCAGGGAATACGGGTGTGTGCACCACACCTGTGGGGAGTGGGTGAGTCCCGAGTGAATGTGTATTGCTAACATGGGCACAGCCATGCCAACGACCCCAATGCCTCAGACCCATAGGAGTGGGACGCCTTCCCCAGTGAGGGTCAGAGAAATGACAAAGCCTTCTTCTGGTCCAAGTGCCAGTGTTTACAAATGATTGTCCAGTGGGTGCAAAAACTAGAAACCACAGCTTCTCCTCCTGGATGTCTGCAGCCTGGGACTGCTCCCCCCGAGACCTCCTACTGAGATGAGCTAGACCTGCCTCCTTGTTCAGCTGTAGACCATGAGCCGCTTCTTTACTTGGCTGTGTACTATAAGCCTGCGTCCTTCATTCAGCTCTATAAAATAAATGAGCAGTCGGTGCTGTCCATCAGAATGAGCGTAGCCCAGCTCATCCCCGTCTTTCTGTATATGTGTCCCTGTGTCTGTCCTCCTCTCATTCCCGCATCACCCAGTTAGGCCAGTTCTTGAAGCCATGCAGAGTGTGGCATACACCTGGATTAAATATTTTAAATAATCCAGTTCCACCCTTACTGTGTTTGAGTTTATGACCTATCAGATTTTGTGTGCATTTTTTGAATACCCAACTATTATGAACCCCAGGAAAGGTTGGAAGGAAATCTCAGAAGTCAGGACTCACTGGTGCTTAACTGTTGAAGACAGCATGAGACAGCTGTCCTTTGTACCCGGCCTTGTCCACCAAACTTTCTTTACTAACTAACCTTTCTCTCCAATACTCCAGGATCCATCTTCCACAGCTCCTTTCAGGTAGGCTGGGGAGCTAAGCAAAGGGCTGGGGAGGGATTAGTTGCATTGGTTAGCCTGCACTAACCTGAAGGCAGTGGACGGGCTTGATTGTTGTAGAATATTATTGTAAGATGTGTTACATTTGCTTATGCTGTGGAACACTTGTTTAATAACGCTAAGGTGTGTTGCATTCTTTTATGCTGCAGTTCTTTAACTCTGTGAAGCTGTGTTCCTGTGCCTGTCTAAAATACCTGATGGCCTAGTTAGCGCTGAACGGCCAATAGCAAGGCAGGAGCAAGGATAGGCGGGGCCGGCAGGCAGAGAGAATAAATAGAAGGAGACCTCTGGGAGAAAAAAAAGAGCAAGAGAACAAGGTGGAGCCAGCAACCCTGCCACCCGGCCACCCAGCCATCTGGCCACCCGATCACCCAGCCACCCCTGGAGTAAGAGTGAAGGTAACAAATACAGAAATAAGACATGTAAAACAGCCCAGAGGCAAAAGTTTGATGGGATAATTTAAAGTTAAGAAAAGCTGGCAAGAAACAAGCCAAGGCCGGACATTTATCATTAAGAATAAGCCTCCGTGCCGGGCGGTGGTGGCGCACGCCTTTAATCCCAGCATTCGGGAGGCAGAGGCAGGCGGATCTCTGTGAGTTCGAGACCAGCCTGGTCTACAAGAG
>NC_022014.1:14878068-14890982 GCF_000317375.1 Microtus ochrogaster | reverse complement strand
TGGTCTCGAACTCACAGAGATCTGCCTGCCTCTGCCTCCCAAGTGCTGGGCTTAAAGGCATGTGCCACCATAACCCGGCCGTTATACAGTTTTGTTTATAGGTATTCTGCCTACATGTATGTATGTGTGCCATGTGTGTGTCTGATGCCTAAAGAGATCAGAAGAAGGTGTTGGAACCCTTGGAACTGGAGTTACAGTTGTGGGCAACCATGTGGGTGCTAAGAATCAAATCCAGGTCCTTTGGAAGAGCAACAAGTACTCTTAACTACTGAGCATCTCTTTGGCACCTGCACAACTTTTAGATGTGTAGGTGGCTGCTTGCTTGTGGTACACCATATGTGTACTCAAGGAGGCCAGAAGAGGGCATTGTAACCCAAGGAATTGGAGTTAAAATGTAGTTGTGAGCCACCCTGTTTTGGTGCTAAGAACTGGTCTTAACTTCTGAGCCACCTCTCCAGCCCCCTTAGGGAGCTTATTAAAAATTTAAGAATAAGATGAGGGGCTGGAGAGATGGCTCAGAGGTTAAGAGCATTGCCTGCTCTTCCAAAGGTCCTGAGTTCAATTCCTGGCAACTACATGGTGGCCTCACAACTACCTGTAATGAGGTCTGGTGCCCTCTTCTGGCCTGCAGACATACACACAGACAGAATATTGTATACATAACAAATAAATAAATAAATAAATAAATATTAAAAAAAGAATAAGATGAGCATGGGAGTAGAATAAGCTTCTTGGAAAGCTGAGATAGGAGGATGACTTGACGTAAAAAAAAAATAAGATTAGTCTAGGCAACATAGTGAGAACACATCTGAATAACAGTAATGATAATAAAGATCCCTGGTCCCAACTCTAGACATTACACATTTTGAATCAGTATATCTAGGTCCCAGACATATATATTTCTCTCTAATCAACTTCTTTCCCCACCCCCACATGTCTCTGTCTCTCTTAGTATTATTATTTTCTTTATTTTGTTTTTGTTTAGATGGTATCTCCTGTAGCCCAGGGTGGCCTCAGACTTCCTTATATAGCTGAAGCTGAGGCTGGCTTTCAATTGTTAATTCTTCCTCTGCCTGATCATGCTAGTATTATAGATGCATACTGCCAAACTCAGCCAAATAACAATGTGTTTTTGCTTTGTTTGTTTGTTTGTTTGGCTATCCTGGAACTCACTATGTAGACCTGGGTGGCCTGAACTCACAGAGATCTACCTGCCTCTGCCTCCTGAGTGTCGGGATTAAAGGTGTGCGCCACCACATCTGCATCTGTCCAGTTTTGTTTTGGTTTTTGTTTTCTGAGACAGGGTTTCTCTGTGTAGCTCTGGAGCCTGTCTTAGCACTTGCTCTGTAGACCAGGCTGGCCTCTAGCTCACAGAGATCTACCTGCCTCTGCCTCCTGAGTGCTGGGATTAAAGGCAGGTGCCCCACTTCCTGGCCTGGCCAGTTTTTTGACACAGAATAATTCATCACATTTGCTTTATAACTGAAGCATTTGACCACATCTCATCACTTACAGGTTAGCATTGTTTTGTCTAGACACATGGCACAAACTATACAGAGAATACTTCCCTTCTCAGGCTGCGAGTCCCACTGGGACTCAGTTGTCCCAGGCTGCTGGTCTTCCTTTCTTTCCCTTCTCCATAGCCATTGCCATTGGCACAGCCTTCTGGCTCTGAGGCATGGACTCTGAAGAGAGAACGGCTGGTTATCATTTCAGTGGCTGATACACACTGGATTATCTTCCAACCTTCCTGTCAAGTCATTTAAAAGAAACAATGCTCTGTTTTCTTATGCTCTCTCCCTTCCCCCCTTCTTTCTGTCATGTAACCTGGTTGGCCTCAATTTTGCAAGGCTAGCCTGGAATTCCTGGTTTGCTCCATACCTTCCAAGTACTAGGATTCTAGAAAAAATGCTCCTCTCTAAGGAAGACACTAACTAGAACCACACTTCCTAGAGAGCGGGGGAAAGGAGCTCACGTTAAGAGAGCACCTTTGATGTACTAGGTGCCTCTCAAACAGGATCCTGGTTAGCTGCCACAGCCACAAGCAAGGCGACATCAGGAATTCTGTTTCACAGAGAAGGCAGCTGTAGAATGGAGAAGTCAAGCAACTTCCCACAAGCCACTCAGCTGGTGCTTGCTTTCCTTACGCTATGCTGCCTTTCCAACAGAAAGCAGCCTCTATTGGTGGAGCCAGGGACCCAGTTCCTCTGTGGACATCAGCAGACTCACTGGGCATGGGACTTCGAAGATGACAAACACTATAATGATGACTCCCCCAAGCAGCAGAGCAGCAGCAATCAGAGCTTTGATGACAGTACTCCATTTCTGCCTCTTCTTTAAGGACACATCTGTGTCTGAAAGGAAAGAGGGATGGAGAGAAAGAGAACATGAGCAAGGCTCAGCAGGACTGCGAGTCCTCCTCAGACTAATCAGGCACTCCTGACTCAGAGGCAGAGACTGGATTTCCACCTGGGGCTCAGAATCAGGTGCGGCGGCAGCATGGGCCCCTCACTAGCTTCTTTTATGAATGAGCCACCTTCCCTAGAATCTGGGATTCTCCAGAGTCATGCATGCTGATTCTTGTACTGTTCTTGGGAAGAAAAACCTGGGGTGCACAAGGAGCGCTTCACCCATTGTTCCTAGTCAGTCCTCTTGAAGTTCCCAGTCTTAAAAACAAAAATCATATTTCCTCCCATCTCTGTCACTGAAAAAAGAAAAAGCAATACAAATATACAGACATCATCTTCATTTCAGGCCTGGTGGCACGTACCTTTCATCCTGGCACTCAAGAGGCAGAAGCAGGCAGGTCTCTAAGCCCAAGGACAGCCTCATCTATTTAATGAGCTCCAGACTAGTCAGGGCTACATTGAGACCCCGTCTCAAAAAGAAACAAACACAAACAAAAATTACCGCTCCAGTCTTGGTTTCCGGAGGGTACAGGAAGAACAACGGTGAATTGTTACTGCTTGTGAATCATAAGCCAAGTCCAGGCCAGAAGGCTCCCATCTATTATGTTATTACTGATCTCATTATACTTTTCCACTGGGATGAACCTGGGATGTAGCCCAAACTTGAATCTTAGAGAATTTGAGTCTTGGCCAATTTAGGAAGGGCTCTTTTTAAAAACCAGTGAAGATGAAGACATGTTGATTGGTGTCATCTCTGTTAGTAATTGCTTACTATTAAATATACATCTGTCCATGCAAGTGGCTGGTATGAACCAGTTGGATTTAGTCCGTTTCCAAATCTGAGGTCACATTCATGAAATAAGGAATTAACATTTTCAATAAAAGATTATATATAGTCGTGTGTGTATGCGTGTGTGCACATGCGCACACACGTGCGTGGTGTCTGTGTGACTTTATGTGCACTGGTGCATGCATGTATCCTCAGGGACCAGAGCACATCAGATCCTTTGGAACTAGAATTACAGGTGGTTGTGTGAGATACCTGAAGTTGGAGCTTAACATCACGTGAAGATGGCTCTTAACCACCAAGCCATCTCTCCACCCTCAAGGAAAGGATTATTGACTGTGTTGAACTACAAATGTTTCTGGGAACTTCCTTATGGAGAACCTTTTTTTTCTCTTATTAAAACATGGAATAATTTTTTTTTATGGTGAAAAAGTATATATTTAGAATTAGCCGGCTGGGCTGAGTTTAGATGATTCCAATCTTGTTGGCAACATCCAGAGCATCATAATCAGGAGCCAACCGAACATATGCCTTCTTCTCCCCGTTGGGCCTTATGAGGGTGTTGACTTTGGCCACATCGATGTCATAGAGTTTCTTCACAGCCTGTTTGATCTGGTGCTTGTTGGCCTTGACGTCCACAATGAACACAAGTGTGTTGTTGTCTTCTATCTTCTTCATGGCTGACTCGGTGGTCAGGGGGAATTTAATGATGGCATAGTGGTCAAGCTTGTTCCTCCTGGGCGCGCTCTTCCGGGGGTATTTAGGCTGCCTTCGTAGCCGCAGGGTCTTGGGACGCCGTAAGGTGGGCGATGTGCGGATCTTCTTCTTTTTGTGGCTGTGGACGCCTTTCAGCACTGCCTTCTTGGCTTTCAAGGCCTTCGCTTTAGCTTCGGCTTTGGGAGGGGCAGGAGCTTCCTTCTTCGCCTTTGGCGCCATCTTGACGAAAAGGGCTGGAATAATTTTTTGATATAAAGTAGCTTCTCAGCCTCCAAGAAAGTCCTAGGGGACCTAGAGTAATATTGGGGCTAAAATGTCTCTTTTTCTTCCTACTCTTGCTTTACCACCTCTACTTAATCTGTACCTTGTGATAAAGGGCTAGGAAAACCCCCAGTGCTTGTAGTTTTCTGTTCTTTACTTCTAGGAGTTGTGGAGGTGGTAGTATTGGGCACCGTCTCTGATGAAGCAGATCTACTCTTTGATGATCTCACCTTGCAGTGAGAGATCCCTGGTAAGAAAGCTATAAAACAAAAAAGAAGCAAGAGATGGACAACTGTAGCACAACAAGCATCATCCTACTTTGGTTTTCTGTGACAAAACCCTAGGTCTCCTCACTTCATACTGCATTTCTGACTGTGGCCCCATTGACCTGTATGTCCATAGGTTTTAGGTGTAGGCACAGAATGATGCCAAGAATAAATGAGGCCAGAGATACCAAGAAGAGATATGGATTAAATCTCCAGGAATCCTTTGACTATAATCAGAGGGAAGGAGTGAGCCATATCTTGCTTGCCTACCATTCTTGAGGTTATAATAGTAATAATAAAGATAGAGGGTGTGACCTTACTGAGCATTTCCTTCACTAATAGAGGTGGTTCCAAAGTCCAGGGAAGAACTTGAGATGCATTTGCCCACTGCAGGCCTGTGTAGTGGAGCCCCATCAACTACTCTGAGAAGGCAGTGGTGCAAGTAAGAGGAACTAGGAGATGGAAAGGCACCCAGCTTCATGTTCTCCTCAGTTTCATCATTTAATATTTAAAAGCCAGTGTCTATTATGTGCCAGGCACTGCTTCAAATCTTCTATCAGTTGGAGTCATAATAACAGGAAAACAAACAAAAAGGTCTGGGGTCAGGGCAGAGGAAGCAGAGACAACAATGACTTTATATATTTTATGACTGGGTGTAGTGGCACCTGCCTATAGTCCCAGCACTCAGGAGACCAAGGCAGGAAGATAACCTTGAGTTCAAGGCCCACTTAGGCTACATAGTGAGTACCAAGCCAGCCACAGCTGAGTAGCAGGACCCTACCTCAAAAAACAAAACTAAACAAAAACATTATTCTATATTAGAGTAAGTGCTACTTAAAAACTAAAACTAGAGATGAGCATAGTGGCACATGCCTTTGATCCCAGCACTCAGGAGGCCAACGTCAGCCTGGTCTACATAGTGACCAGGACAGCTAGGGCCACAAGGAGAGATTCTCTCTCAAAATCACTAATCAATCAATCAAGAACAAGAAGCCACTTATGGTAGCTCATCCTGTAATCCCAGCACTGGTAAGGCTGAGTTGGAGGATTACCAAGAGTTCAAAGCCATCTTGGGGTAACTAATGAGTTCCTAGCTAGTCGGAGCTACATAGTGTAAGACTATGTCTTACAAGCCAAAATCAGGCATGAGAGAGATGGCTTGGTGGTTAAGAGCACTTGCTGATTTTTTTAGGACCTGGGTTTGGTTCCCAGCATCACATCAGGCTGCTCATAAGTGCTTATAACTTCAGTTCCAGGGAATACAGTGCCCTCTTCTAGCTGCTGTTGGCATCCATGTACCTGTGATACACATACATACATGCAGGCAGACACATATAAATAAAAAAAATAAATCTTTAAAAACCAAAACCAGTTAGCTAGTCAGTGGTGGTGCATGCCTTTAATCCAGCAAAGTTGGGTGGATCTCTGAGTTCGAGGCCAGCCTGCTCTATAGAGCAAGTTCCAGGACAGCCAGGGCTACACAGAGAAACCCTGTCTTAAAGAACAATCAGCCAATCAAACAAACAAACAAACAAATAAAGAGCAAAAAAAAACCTTGCAAGACAAAGTAGTCGGAGGAATAGTCATAGGTAAGAGTTGGACAACCTGCAGTATAGGCCAAGTCTCTTTGAAGTTAGAATTGAGCCAAGACTTGAGGGAAATAACCTAGGTGGAGGGGACAATGGGAATAAAGTCCCCAAGGCAGAGCGTGTCTGAAGGTTACAGTTATAGGGAAGCAGTAGGCAGCCAGTAGCCAGCATGGAGGAGCAAGGGAAGGGATGAGGATTGAGAGGATGCAGAAATCCAGGCTCTGTGTGCCAAGTTCAGGACTTTAGAAATAAGGATCTGTTGCAAGGTTTTGATCAAGAGTGACCTTTTTGTGGGGAGGGTGTTATTACTTTGTTTGTTTGTTTGTTTGTTTGAGACAGGGTCTAACTCTGCAGCCTAGCCTGGCCTCCAACTCACAGTAGTCCTGCTTCAGATTCATAAGTGCTAGGATTACAGGTGCGAGCCACCATGCCCAGCTAAGATTCATTTTAATTGACCATTCACTGGACTGCTGTGTTAGAAAGGGACCGTTATGGGACAAGGGTAGAGGAAGCATCACCTGGTGGTGGCAGCAGACTTTGGAGACAGCAGGTGAGGGGTGACAGGATTCAGCCAGGGATAAAAGTGAGGAGGGCCAGATGAATTCTGGCTGTAGTCTGCACCCAACTCCACCTGCTTATAGAATAGACCTAATCCAATTCAGACAGTGGTGACTCTTCCTCTCTACACCCTCACCCCTTGTACTTAAAAGACAGGGTGTGCCTATGTAGCCCATATTAGCCTAGCATCAAATGCACTATGGCCAGACTGCGCTCAAACATGAAGTGAGACTCTTGCCTTCCCAACTACTGAGATTATAAGTGTGCCACCAAAACTAGTCTTTTACTCCATTTGAAACTGTATTATTTCCTGGGCAGTGGTGCATGCCAAGGTGTCCATGTGGAGGTCAGAGGATAACTTTGTGAAGGTGGTTCTCTATGTTTATTTGGGTGCTAGGGTTCAAACTCAGGTATTCAGGTTTGGATCATTGGGCAGCAAGCACCTTCCCCTTTGGAACCATCTTGTGAGCCTTTATTCCATTTTGCATGGTTTCTTATCATAACTTTTCTTTAGCTTTTCTAAATTGCTCTTTTTTGTTTTAATTTTTTGAGACAGGGTTTCTCTGTACAAGCTGTCCTGGAATGCACCCTGTGAACCAGGCTGGCCTTGACTCACAGAGATACCTCTGCCTTCTGAGCGCTGAGACTATAAGTGTGCACCACCACCACCTGCCTCTAAATTACTGTCACACGTCTTTATATCCTTTAAAATGATCATTTGTTGTTGTTAATCGGCAGAAATGTTGAACAACTTGACAAGTAAAACATCAGAGTGACAGTTTTAACAGTTGTGTAGAGGGAACAATTGGACTCGGGCAGCTTTCAATACCAGTCATCATACAACAAATGACAGGCTAAATAGTGGTCCCTGATCTGAGTTGAACTGGAGACAGTGTTGGCCACCGTGCCCGGCTCTAGTCACTTCTCTTAAGTGGTAACATACATGTTTGAAGATAAGCAGAACTCACTTTGGACAAGTTACATAATTCTGAGTTTTGGTTTCCCTGTTTGCAATATTGTTGTAATAAAACATACTCACTGTATCTATTTCTCAGAGGTGTTGTAAACATCAGAAACAAATAAAAACGAGAAAGCAGTTATGAAAACACTTTGCAAGCTGAGTGAACTGGGATTGAAAGATAAGGGAAAGCCTAGAGACTGTCTCTCTAAGCAGAAGAACTCCGTCTGGTAGCCAGAGGGATAATGGCATAGAGACATATGTCCCGTATTCCCATGAGAATGTGACTTCAGAGTCTACTGGGTAGGCTTCATCTGTCAGTGTACTTTCAGTCCTCTGAATTAATGTCCACGTTGGCAGCCCATCTCTTTCAGGTCCTATCTCTGAGGTATCTGAACATCAAGGTAGAACAGGTTTGAAATATATTTTATTTCCTCCAGGTGGTGGTGGCACACCCCTTTAATCCCAGCACTGGGAAGAAGCAGAGGCGGGCGATTTCTGACTGAGATCAAAGTCATACAGAGTGAGTTCTAGGACAGCCTGGGCTATATAGAGAACAACCCTGTCTCAGAAAAAAAAAAATAACCACTTTATTCCATTGATAATGGGATTGCAAAATTAGTTTTTCTTTGGCTGAAGGTATTTGAACTGAATACCCCAATTTAAGGTGACCATGATGGCACATGCCTCTAGCCCCAGGACCTGGAAGGCAAGAGGCAGGAAGGTCAATGCAAGTTGAGATCGGCCTGATTTATTTAAGTTTCATGCCACTTAGGGTTACAGAATGAGACACTGCCTCAAAAACAATCCACAAGAACATCCCAGCTTGCTGGGCATGGTGGTACTCACCTTTAATCCCAGTGTTCTAGAGCAGAGTCATGAGTTCAAGGCCAGTGAGGCCTATGTACAGAATTCTAGGCAAGCAAGGACTGCATAGTAATACTTCGGTGTTTTTGTTTTTTGTTTTTGTTTTTGTTTTTAGCATAGAAAGACCCCAATTTAAGGAGTTTGTTTTTAAAAATCCAACTTTATGAAATTCTTAAATACAATAATAATCCATAGTTTTAAAAGATTCTTTGTTGGGCTGGAGAGATGGCTCAGTGGCTAAGAGCACTGGCTGCTTTTCCAGAAGACCTGAGTTCAGTTCCGAGCAACCACATAGTGGCTCACAACCATCTGTAATGAGATCTGGTGCCCTCCTCTGGCATGCAGTCATACATGGAGGCAGAATGTTGTATACATAATAAATAAATCAATCTTTTAAAAAAAGATTCTTTGTTTAAAACATAATTTTAAAATAAAGCACATTGAATATATTTAATCCATTTTCATATAAATTTAATATAACTTTTTGTTTGGCTGGATTTTGAGATAGGATCTAGTTATGTAGCCCAAGTTAAACTTGAACTAGCTATGTATTGTTACTATTTTTTCTGAGACTGTGGTTCACTATGTAGCTAGACTGCCTTCAAACTTCCTGTCCTCCTGCCTTTGCTTCCCAAGTGCTGGGATGGCAGACATATACCACCACGTCTGGATAAATACATTATATTTAAATAGAGGTGTCATTTTCTGGTCAATCTCTTGTGAGTTTGAGGGCAGCCTAGTCTACATAAGAAACTCAAGGATAACCAAGGCTATGTAGTGAGACCCTGTCTGAAACAAACAAAAATAATAGAGGTGTCTCTTAGAGATTATTCTGTAATAATACTCACAGGCTGAAGGGCCATTTGGGAGTCTTTACATTTGTTGTTAGGCTTGCACGCTAATGTTTAATCCTCTGTACCTCTGAAAACTAGACCATCTTGTCAGCCCTCCCAGTTGTAACTGTAGAAACTGAGCACTGGGAAAATGCCTAACTTGCCAAAGGCGATTGTTAACATCATAATAAATACTAGTTTGATTTATAACTTCCATAACCCACAGTTTCATATGAAGTAACCAGATCTTAGATGTCAGTTCACACTGGTCCAATTATAAAGATCCTAATCCGTCTACTAAAATGACATTTGAAAAATGCTCACACAGCCCATGGGTGGTGGTGTATGCCTTTAATCGCAGCATTCTGGGAGGCAGAGGCAGGAGGATCTCTGAGTTTGAGGCTAGTCTGGTCTACTGAGTGAGTTCCAGGACAGCCAGGAACAGAGAAACTCTGTCTCAAAAAACTAAAAGAAGAAAGAAAGAAAAAAAGTCACACAAGAAGAAAATATTTGCCAGATGTGGTTGGACAGACCTTGATCCTAGCATTTGAAGGCAGAGAATCTTTGTGAGTTTGAGGCCAGCTTGGTATACAAAGTGAGTTCCAGGCCAGCCAAGGTGAGATTGTTTCAAAAAACAAAGTAGAAAATATTTATCACCTGGATGAAACAGCTGTGTGTGGTGGTGCACACTTGTGATCTCAGCACTCAGGAAGCAGAGGCAGGAGAATCAGTAGTTCAGGCTTATTGTCAAATACGTAGTGAGGGGTACTTGAGAACCAGTCTTGAAAAGATAAAAATAAGACAAAAATCAGATAGGGTATTTTTATCTTTCTCGTGTCCTGTTAAAAACAGATAAGTCTCTATGAAACCTGATGGGTAACTGGAAAGCTTCTAAAAATAAAATCTGAGCAGTAGGAACAGGAACTGTATTGTAACTGATTGCCCCAGTTCCCTGTATGTTGCTGTGAGAAAAGCAACTTGGGCATGCGCTCTACCAACTGAGCTACACCTCAGCCACTGTCTTGTGTTTCCCTTCTCCATTTTATGTTTGGTCCATGTCTTGTTAAGACCAACTGTGCTGTGGAAAGTTCTTGTCCTTACAATTCCACATTCTTACTTGACTTAGAGGAGCTTTCCATTAATGCCACTTGATTATATTTTAGACCCCTCCCTCTGCAGACTGACGTCAGCCTGCGTGCGTGTCTCCTGGGACCATCTAAGTCCAACTGTTTTCCTAGATTTTATTTCTAACCTATTTGAGGTCTCTTGCATCTTTGTGATTTAATGTGGTTTAAATTCAGAACAGGCATCTTCGGACTTTGAAAGAAAGTTCCTCTCAAAAGTCCATTCATAATGTGGCTGTGTGGATTTGTCATGGTGGCTTTGTAAACGCATATGGCCAATGGTGATTAGGATCCAAACTAACCAAATATCCATTAGGTCTCTTTACACGACTCAAATCCTATAGGGTGCTGCCTCAGAGTCGGGATCTCAGAACCTTTGCTTTGAGCCAGCATCCGTGAGAAGGAGGAAGACTCCTTTTCTCACAGCAACATACAGGGAACTGGGGCAATCAGTTTGAGTTCTTGGAAAGAGCTCAAAGCCTGGAGTCACCCCAAGGCAAACATTTTCAATAGGGCAGGTTGATCTTTGGCAACTTTCGTCTCCCTTAATCCCCCCAGTTTTCCTGGTTCAGAATTTCTGACAGCTAATGTCCTTAATTACCTCAGGTCCCACAGTGTATAGCATGGTACCACTCAGAGAACTGCAGACTGGAAGATGACTTAAGGCCAGTACTGCGGTCAGGTCAACAGGGTGTCACACAGTAAGAGGAAAAGGACCAATAAATTGATACTGAGTGATTCTTGGGTTTTAAGAGCCCTCACAGTGGTACAGTGGTAGAGTTTAATTAACTACTTAGTTCTTTTCTTTCTTTCTTTCTTTCTTTCTTTCTTTCTTTCTTTCTTTCTTTCTTTCTTTCTTTCTTTCTTTCTTTCTTTCTTTCTTTCTTGAAACAGGGCTTCATATAGCCTAAGCTGTCTTCAAAATCAGTATGTTGTATATTGGGACTTCATATAGCTCAAACTGTCTTAAAAATCAGTATGTTGTATGTTGGGATTATATGTGTACCCCACTAGTCCTAGCCTTTAGTGGTAGAATTTTTCTTAATTATAATAAAGTGACTGAAACATTCAAGTCAAGTAAGAATGACTAATTTACCATTCTTGGGCTTTCCCCTTATTTTTCAATCTTTACTGTACGTTTTAAAAGTTTCTTTGTGAGTTCGAGACCAGTCTGGTCTACAGATTGAGTTCCGGGACAGCCAGGGATACACACAGAAACCCTGTCTTGAAAAACAAACAAGCCAAGAAGCCAAGTTTATTTCTACATCATTTTGCTTGCGATCCCTCTACTTCCCAGTGTCTCTAAGCACCGAGTGTTATTTTCCAACACTATAGCAGCAGAGCCTAAACGACGGCCTCGTGCGAAGTGAGAGCTGTGCACTAATCTATTGTTCAGGAACTACTCGGCAGAGGAATGTGTGAAAGAAGGAAAAGATGGCAGAAGTTGAAATCAAGAACTGCTGCTGTTGGGGAATAAGCAGCTTCACACAGAGAAGCAATGGAAACTGGAACCGCCTCTGTGAGGCCTAAATGAGCACCAGCTATCAGCTGTCGATGTGGCAGATCTGCTTCTTGGAGTTCTTTTCCTTGATAAATAGTAGATACACAAGAGAACTGTATAATGTCATTGTTTGTATTAGTAAAAAACATGGAAATAACCAAAATTGTCACCAGTGGAGAACTAGGGAAATAGATTGCAACTTAGTAGAATACCATGAAGAAGAATGAGGTAAGGCTGGTGACATAATATGCTAAGAAACAGACATGTGCTTAGCATGTTCAAAGCCTTGGATTCAATATTCTACAACCCAACCACACATAGTCAAATTTATGACTATGGACATAGGATAAACCCGTGCACGTGGAAAACCAGGGTGCAGAGCAGGGTGGATGGTGTGGTACTGCCCATGCTTTCCACATTTGCAAATGATCTGGGCATGGGGTCTCATGCCTGTATTTCTAGCACTTGGGAGGTAGAGGGAGGAGTTTCAGGAGTTCAAGGCTAGCCTGAGGCACACAGCAAGCTGGAGGCCATCCTGGGCAATATGAGACCTTGTCTGAAGGAGGGGATGTATGCACACCTATTCATGCATGGAAGGAAATACAGTAGGTAATAGTGGTTCCTTCTATCCTCGGGGACAGAGAACTGGAGGATGGAGAGACAAGAGTAGGAGGGAGGATTACTTTTCACTATAACTATGTGCTATTTGTAGATTTCACTATGCACTAAAAAAAAAAAAAAAAAAAACCAAAATTCACAAAATATTGGTGTTTTAAAAGACCTTTGTTTAGCTATTTGCAGATGAATGCAAATGTAAATTGCCTATAAATAGCTGTCCTGGGAATCACAATGTAGAGCCAGCTGGTCTCAAACGCACAGATATCCTCCTGCCTCTGCCTCCTGAGTGTTCCACACCTGGCCCACAACTATTGTTAAAAGAAGACACACCCAGGTTCTGGCTATTACAAACAATGCTGCTATGAACATAGTTGAGCATATACTTTTGTTGTATGATAGGGCCTCTCTTTGGTATATTCCCAAGAGT
>NC_022014.1:14851123-14877248 GCF_000317375.1 Microtus ochrogaster | reverse complement strand
TGGTCTCGAACTCACAGAGATCCGCCTGCCTCTGCCTCCTGAGTGCTGGGATTAAAGGCGTGCGCCACCATCGCCCGGCCAAATATTTTGTATCTTATGAATATCACAGGACACTAGGGCCAGAAGGAGTCTTAGAAACTAGAAATATGGGACCTGGGGTCAGTGAAGTGGACCAGTGGATACGGGCATTTACTACCGAATCTATTTTGTCCGACTCCCAAAGGTGGCTTCAGTTCTCCTCTAACCTTCATATACATGGCCATACTTACACATATGCATGCTTGCTCACGCATGCGTGTGTGCACGCGCACACACACACACACATACACACACACACATACACACACACACACACTACTAAACATATAAATCATATAAATATAATTTAAAATTATTGTTAAAGAAATTAGAAAACTGGTTTCAGAGAGGACCCTTATTTTTTTCCCAAGGGGAGAATAGTTTGTTTCACTGTGGCTTTGGCTGCTAACAAATACTGGCCACCAAGGATGTCAACTGTAAATTCCTGTCAACCTACCTCTAGCAGCTCTTTGGTCTCACTTTACCTGTTAGAAGGGATCCATTCTGAAACTGGGAAGTGGGCCTGAGGTGACAGCTTGGGGAGGCCGTGCTGTTTCTATGGAGATCAGCAAAGACTCCTAGGTTCTTCAGTGTATACTTGACCTTTGGCCTTCTCTCTGAATATGCAAGATGGACTGTCACTCTCCTCCCAGAGCCCCGGCACTGCAGGGTAGTTATAGTCTGATTTTCGTTGAACGGAGCCTCTTTGATGTCTGTGTGAATTTCTGGAAGAACTAAACAGAAAAACAAAGCGGGTTCTTAATCTGCATTGTGCAGATAACTCACTTTCATTCGTGACTCCTGTTGAACTCCACGGCTGCACTTTGCCCTGCTTTGGTTCACCTCCTCTTCCGTCCATGTTTATGGTACTAACTGTGCAGCTTCTGCTCTCCTTCCTGCAAGGGGCCATTGAAGACAAGCGACTGCAGTAAATCCAGCACAGAGCAATGCTCATAGATTGTTTTCCTAAATGCAGAGAGGACTGAGTGCTATTTCCTTCTCTTCTTCATCCCCGTCTGATTTATACAGTCATACGTTAGGCAACAAGTTAATATAAAAATTCATTTCCAGACATTCTCCTGAGGAGGTATCTGTCTTTAAAATAGCACATTTGAGATCTGGACTAAGAAGTGTGGCATTTAAAAAAATTTATAATGGGTGTTTTGCCTGCATGTATATGCATAGCCACTGGAGCTGGATTACAGACAGTTGTGAGCTGCCATGTGGGTGCTGGGTATTGACCCCGAAGTCCTCTAGAGGAGCAGCCAATACTCTTAACAGCTGAATCATCGTTCCAGTCCCCAAAATGCATTTTTTTAAAGGTTAAAAAGAAAATCCTGGGCTGGGTGGTGGTGGCACACACCTTTAATCACAGCACTAGGGAGGCAAAGGCAGGTGGATCTCTGTGAGTTTAAGGCCAGCCTGGTCTACAACGTGAGTTGTAGGACAACCAAGGCTACACTGAGAAACCCTGTCTTGAAAAGTCAGAAAAAGAAAGAAAGAAAGAAAGAAAGAAAGAAAGAAGGGAGGGAGGGAGGGAGGGAGGAAGGAAGGAAGGAAGGAAGGAAGGAAGGAAAGATGGAAAGATGGAAAGATGGAAAGAAGGAAAAGAAAATCCTGGGACAGCAAAGAGATTTTCCAGAAAGGTCTCTATTCCCTACCTCTTATTACCAAATCCTTGTGGCTTCTCACATCCTTTGGGAAGAAGCTGGGCAGCTGTTCCACTTGGCAGCTGCTCTCTCTGGGGTCTAGGAAGGAAAAAAATGGGTCAGGATGTACTGGGTCCTCTCCCTTTAGAATTCTGAGGCAGGGGAAGAGACAAAGTTTCTGCTTATAAAACTTAGAACTGGAGAGATCAAATACTCCCTAAAAAGAGATTTTAAAACACATGGCCAAATACATTTAAGTAGGAATTGTTCCATTATAAAGAAAACTGAATACCAATGTATTCTTTCTGAGAGAAGAAAAGTGAGAGATGTCATTACTAAGTTAATGAAAGAATAACCCATCTATTCTCTTTAAACAGTTTATTTTCTCGTTCACTCCTGTTCTATCTGCCTGGTGTATTTTTTTTTTTTAAACAGACAGGGTTTCTTTATGTAGTCTGGAACTCATTCTGTAGAACAGGCTAATTGTGAACTTAGAGATCCACCTGCCACCAGTGCTCAGTTTCTGCGTGCTGTATTAAGGAGAGAACCTTGAAGGTTTAATATGCATTCCCTTGGATATAGGCCCTCTATAGTTTTCCACAGAGCTATAGACCATACTTATTTATGTTTTGTGGTATGTGGTTCACAGGGTGTGGGAATTTTCTTTCTCAGCTTTTCTTATTTTCTTTTTGAAATAAGGACTCACTATGAGCCGGGCGGTGGTGGCGCACGCCTTTAATCCCAGCACTTGGGAGGCAGAGGCAGGTGGATCTTTGTGAGTTCGAGACCAGCCTGGTCTAGAAGAGCTAGTTCCAGGACAGGCTCCAAAACCACAGAGAAACCCTGTCTCGAAAAACCAAAAAAAAAAAAAAAAAAAAAGGACTCACTATGTAGCTCTAGCTGGCCTAGAACCTAGCTGTGTGGACCAGGCTGGTCTTGAATTCAGAGAGCTCGCTGCCTCTGCCTTCCAAGTGCTGAGAATCAAAGCATGCTGTAGTGGCTAAAGGATTGGCTCAGTGGGTAAAGGCACTGGCTGCTTTGGTAGAGGACCTGAGTTCAATTTCCAGCTCTTCCTACCTCCACTTCCAGGGGATCTCATGCACTTTCCCTCCCTCCAATGGCACCAAGCACACATGTGGTACACAGACATACATGCAGGCCAAACATTCATATATAAAATAAAATAAATAAATCTAATAAAAAAATTTAAAAAGCATTCTCTACCACATCTAACTTCAGCTGGTTTTTAAGAAAAAGAAGACTGTAATCTCTCTGTAGCCCAGGCTGGCTCTGTTCTGATGGCAATCCTCCTACCTCCATCTCTCAAGTGCTTGGGTCACAAGCATGAATTTTTTTAATTTCCATAAACATGCTACTGCTGCCCCTTATACTATGTTGCTTTAACCTCCAGCTAGCTAATTTTAGAGAAGGAATGTTTAGGAAACTCTGGGGAAAAAATGTATTTTAAATAAACATTTACTACCAGGACAAAGGCAGAGCTAAGTGGCCGAACACTTGCCCAGCTTCCTAAGGCTGGCTTTCAAGCCTCAGCAAAAAACAAAAACTCCAAGTCAATCAACGCTTACCAAAGAGTAGCAAACAGTGCCGCTCCACCCCCATATCACCTTTCCCTCAGCTCGCCCCATTAACATCTCCATTTAAATCATTTGAGTGTACCACCTTAAAAACGCAGGCAACATCTTATGAGGGATTAATTACAAAACTGTGGTACCGTCTCACAATGAGAGCTGTCTGGCCATGTTTTTATTGCTATCACTGTAAGCAAGGAAAAAGAAGGCACCACACTCCCTGAAGACTTATGAAACAGATAGATATCTCCATGGGTTTAATGATCAGATATATGGGCTGATTTCTGCAAAGTACAACTTGGGTATTGATAACATCCCTATCTGATAGAAGAGGCTCCAAACTCTTTCTAGGCTTCCTTTTGGATGTTCTAGCATATTATGTTAGAGAAGTACTTACCGTTCTTGTTGGAATCAAAGGATGCAATGATTAGACTGAAGACTAGGATGGTGTCCATGCCAACCTGACCTCATGAGCACTTCTTGCCTACAGCCCACTGTTACTCCGTCCCAGCCCCTTACAGGCTTTGCCTCTTGTTGCTTCTACTGTTCTGAAACCAAGTTTCACTCTGACTGTCTGCTTCTACCCTGACTATTTGCCTTGTTTCCTGAAGACCCAGGAACATACTGATTGGAGGAAGAACAAAAACTGCTTATTAATGATTGACTTTGATAGTCTGCCCTGACTTCACTGCTGATGCCAACTCTGAGAACCGTCATTACCTAGAGGTTTCCCTCACAGAAAGTGCATAAACACCCAAAGAAATGCTTTATAAATACTTGCAGATAGACACGTAGTCACTCACAAGTGTGCTCTCTGATGGAGGCACATAGGTATACACACCAACATTAAGAGATACAGAGATGCCTATTAAGAGGTACAATTTCTAGGACAGGAGAAGAAACTAGGACTGAATGAGTCAGTGCCTTCCACTGGGGAGAACATTGGACTTTAGCAATCACTACAAGTGAGTTCTAGTTCAAGCCTTTTTGGACACCTTGGAGAAATTATGTGGCTATTCAGACTCAGTTTATCCCTTGTATAAATTGAGTCTCAACCAAAAGATCTCTGGAATTCATTTACAGTTATAACCATAAGTTCACATGAGCATAGGCATACCTGTGGAATTGTGTATATTTTCACATTCATGAATAATGGAATGAGTATATTCAAAACAACTTTATTATGACTACTGGGTCAAGAGGTATGAGAAAGAGCTACCTACAGTGCATGAGTACGACTGTCTGCAGTTGACACTAGTTGCTATTGAATATATATAATTAGTATTATGCTATAAAGACTTTTTTAAAAAAGGGGTCTTCCCATATGGCCCAGACTTTCTTGAAATTCATGCTGTATTCCAGGCTAGCCTTGAACTCATGATCTTCTTGCTTCTGCCTCCCAAGAAGAGAGATTACAGGTGTGTATCACTATGCCCAACTCTGAAGACTTCTTTTTTTTTAAAATTTATTTATTTATTAAAGATTTCCGTCTCTTCCCCGCCACCGCCTCCCATTTCCCTCCCCCTCCCCTGATCAAGTCCCCCTCCCTCATCAGCCCAAAGAGCAATCAGGGTTCCCTGCCCTGTGGGAAGTCCAAGGACCACCCACCTCCATCTTGATAGCATCGCTAGGTGAGGTCATAAAGAAGAAAACGTCTAGTTAGATATTTGTCAATGTCCAGAGCCTTCACAGCCTTCCTGCCCGCTGTAAATTGCTTCATTGAAGCCAACATGGGCTTAGCTATGCATGAGAAGGTTCTGGAGGCTGAAACTTTTGATTGATAGTCACATAAAGAGTTGGTTCAAAGAACTTTCCATAAGGGCTTTGTGATATTTTAATCAAATTACAATAAGTAGCACCCTGTGTCCTGACACATCAATACAGCTTGAAATTTGGCCAAACTAAGCATCAAAATCTTGGTGGAACATGATTCACAAAAACATTAATGGAAGGGAGATCCTTGAAGGACAATCTGTTGGCACAAATAGAGAAGGGATAAAGGAAGCACCAGGCGTCCAGCCCAGCAGCAAATCCCTGTGGGCCTCTTCCTCTCCTGCAGTTGCTTTCCTGGGTTCTGTGGTTTTTGTTGACAGTTAGTTCCCTTATTGTGTTCAAATGATTCTCTACTCCCTTGTGGTGTTGACACATTCTCTGCTGTTCTGTTTAAAAACTGCTGTAGCTGCCTCATGACAGTGCTGCCACCTCGCAGCAAGGGTGGGAATGACTCTGAAGTCTCATTTCTCACCCTGCATGATAAAAGAGGAAAATCTCATTTTTCCCAAGAGCAATCTCATGCTTGGCTAGAGATGAAATTACAATTTTCTTTTATAAATTTTTGGAGATGGTTTCTTTTCGTGTGTGTGTGTGTGTGTGTGTGTGTGTGTGTGTGTGTACACGTACTAGGGACTGAACCTACTCATATATGCCCTGAAGTCAAATTGAATGTTGAAGCATGCCACACTGTGGAGCAGAGACACAAAACTAAAATTAAGACAAAATATCTAGTGGTAGAGATGATGTGTCCTGTTGTGACCTCTGAAAGAGAGTAGGAAATAAGGCAAGAATAGTCAAAGTGGGTCTGGAAGAGAAACCCTTGACGAGAAGTTTGGTTTTTTGAGACAGGGTTTCTCTGTAGCTTTGGGGCCTGTCCTGGGACTTGCTCTGTAGGCCAGACTGGCCTCTATCTCACAGAGATCTGCTTCCTTCTGCCTCCAGAGTGCTGGGGTTAAAGGCATGCGCCACCATTGCTCAGTGCCAGGAGAGCTTTCAAGGTTATAGTTGAGGCCTTGTAATTGAATCATTTCAAGGAAGTTCCTTAACCTCTTTGGGCCTTCATTACTGCGGTCCTTCTACCATGTGGATTTTGGGAAATGAACTGAGGTTGCCAGGCTCCACAGTAAGCACTTGGCCATCTCACTGCTGGGCCAGAAATTAATTTATTTCTTCAGACAGGGTCAAACTTGAACTTGTGACAATCTTGCCTTAGTCTCCCCAATGCTAGGATTATGGGGATAAACTACCATCTCCAGTTTAGGAATTATCTAATCCTTTTTTAAAAAAAATATTTATTTATTATGTATACAGTGTTAGTTTCCATGTCTGCCTACAGGCCATAAAAGGGCACCAGATCTTATTATAGATGCCTGTGAGCCACCATGTGGTTGCCGGGAATTGAACTCACGACCTCTGGAAGAACAGCCAGTGTTCTCAACCTCTGAGCCATCTCTTCAGCCCCTCCCCTTTTTTTTGTAACATTTTATTTGTTTATTATGTATACAGTGTTCTGTCTGCACGTGTGCCTGCAGGCCAGTAGAGGGCACCAGACCTCATTACAGATGGTTGTGAGCCACCAGGTGGTTGCTGAAAATTGAACTCAGGGCCTCTGGAAAAGCAGCCAGTGTTCTCTTAACTGCTGAGCCATCTTTCCAGCCCCTATTATCTAATTCTTATGACCACAAATGAGTTTTGCCTTTGCCTTTTTTTTTTTTTTTTTGTCTGGTTGGTTTTGCTTTTTCGAGACAAGGTTTCTCTGTGTAGCCCTGGCTGTCCTGGAACTCACTCTGTAGTCCAAGCTGGCCTCAAATTCACAGAACTCTGCCTGTCTTTGCCTCCCAAATGCTGGGATTAAAGGCATATGCCACTACTGCCTGGTGAGTTTTGCCTGTTTAAATAAAAATTTCTTGTTGAAAATTTTAGGTTAAGCCGGGCGATGGTGGCGCACGCCTTTAATCCCAGCACTTGGGAGGCAGAGACAGGCGGATCACTGTGAGTTCGAGACCAGCCTGGTCTACAGAGCTAGTTCCAGGACAGGCTCCAAAGCCACAGAGAAACCCTATCTCAAAAAACCAAAAAAAAAAAAAAAAAAAAAAAAATTTTAGGTTAGTCAGGAAGTTTAAAAAACTATACCCTTTTGCCTAAACATTTTTCTTACAAATGTTCACTGCAATGATTATTGGTCTGGTTCAAGGCCTCTGGCTTCTGCTACCTCATCACTACGGGATATTCACTGAGACTCCTCATGTGCTCTGTGTCATGGAGATCCTTTGGCTTTAGTTCCACAGGCCTAACTCTTCACGTGATCCAGCAACTCAGATGTTTAAAAAAATTTTTTTTGAGGGAGGGGAGGAGGTTACAAGCGTGGAGGGAAGATATGGAAGGACTTGGGAATGAGTGGGAGGGGGTGCATAATGTGAAATTCTCTAAGAATCTATAAATAGTTTAAAAAATTTTAGGCTTGAATAAAAAGCAATGGGGAACCTTTGTGGTAACCTTTATATATATGAATCATTACACTTTGTTGTCATTCATTCAGATTTTTGTCTCTTATTTAATATTTATTTTTAATTTTTTTTTTTATTGAGAAAAGGTCTTAGTATGTAGTCCTGACTGGCTTGCAACTTGGTAGACAGATGAGGCTCACAGAGGTCTGCCTGGAATTAAAGGGATATGTCACCACTCCTAGCCTCGTCTCCTTTTTTTTTTTTTTTCTGAGACAGGGTTTCTCTGTGTAGCCCTGGCTATCTTGCATCTCATTATGTAGACCAGTCTGGCCTCAAACTCAGAGATCCATATGCCTCTGCCTCCCAAGTGCTGGGATTAAAGGTGTGCTCCACTGCTGCCCCACTGCCTTGTCTATTTTTTAAATTAGAAACTTATGTATATATGTATGTATGTATGTATGTATGTATGTATGTATTTAATGTCTCTTTACACAGCTGACTGTCCTGAAATTCACTTTGTAGACCAGACTGTCCTGGAACTCACAGAGATCCACTTCCTCCTGAGTGCTGGGATTAAAGTCACACATCACTACGCCCAGCTCTGGCTTTTATTTTTTGTTCAGTACTAATTTTAAAATTGATTCATAATGTTTCATATAGCAACCTTTTTTGTAATTACCTTTATAATATCCCATTTTATGAATGTAACACAATTTAAATACTTATTGTTGTTAATATTTTGGATCATATTTGAAGGTTTCCCAGAATATAAATACAAAGGTTGAAGCTGGATTAGAGGGTATGTAAATTAGGCTTAGCTTGACTATTTATAGTAAATTATTTTCTAAGAAGTTGTTTTCAATAGCAATTCCACTTGTAACATATACCTGTTCTATATTCTTTAAAATTTTTTTTATTAGACTTACTCATTTTGTGTGTAAGCATTTAGCCTGCATGTATGTATATATAGCATGTGCATGCTTGGTGCCCTCAGAGGTTGGAAGAGAGCATCAGATCCCCTGGAACTGGAGTTATGGGTCATGGTGAGCCACCGTATGAGTGGTAGGAATCAATCCTGGGTCCTCTGCAAGAGCAACAAGTACCCCAAACCACTGAGCCATCTCCTCAGATCTTTGTTCCATGATCTTGACAGAGGGGCCAAAGAACTGTCCTAGTATGACATAAAAGGAGGCTGAGCAGACCCAGGTATAGCCCTGCGGTTGGTCTCAAAACCTTAGTTCACGGACATTTGCTCCCTCTCTGCAAGCACATGCTCTGCTATCCTCAATTAATAACACAGAATTCAATGCCACAGAACTCCCGAAGCGAGTGGGCTTCCATTGCAATGTTTTCTAAGTACTCATAGAAAATGTGTGAAGGGGGAATAGGGAGGAAAGAACAAGTAATATTTTCTATGTGCTCCCTATGTTTCAGACTCTACTAGAGGTACTTTACATTTTGATTATATTTCATCTAAAAGATCACCCTGTATAGCTGGTCATATAGTCAAGGAAACAGAGACACAGAAAAGGAGTCACTTGTTTACAGTCTAATTAGTGACAAAGCTAATTAGTGAAAGGCTTAGGATTTTAGGCCGGTCTTTCTAATTAAACAGCTCAAGATGGGTGTGTTTCTGTGTTTGTTTGCTTTGCTTTTTAAATAATGTATAGCACGAAAGAAGCTTCCCTTATCTGTGGCTTAAATTACCAAGAATCAATTCTTCTAAATTTGTATGGACCCCTATTCAAAAGATTATGGGAGTTTCATCCATTGATGTAAGTCACATTTCCTTTTGATTATCATCCTCCTGTTTCCATTAAGCAAATCAGTTGCATGGGAACAGGAGAGCCACTGGATTTGTGCAATAGCTTTCTATCTGTATGTCTGGGTTATTTATCAGAAGTGCTTTTCTCTCTAAAGACAGAAGCCGTGAAATCCGGTTTAATATCTAATAAAGGAAGACGGGTGTGCTTTTGTCGCAAGCTTGTATTCCCTCTGGAGATAGAGACAGGAGAATGAAGAATTTGGGCTAGCTCAGGCTGTGAAAATAGAATGAAAAGGATAAAAAGTCGACTAATGGATCAGTGTTCCTTGATAGTAAAGTCTGCAAATATTATGTTATTTTTATTATTTATTGTGCTTCATACAAAACAACAATGGGGAAGTTGAGGGTATTTGAGGAAGACAAATGCCTAAACATGCAGCAGGAAAAGCTCAAGTCTGATATGATGTAATGGAGATACTGAAAAAACTTAAACAGAGGGTAATGACAGGGGAAGGAAATAATTAGCCAGGAATGAGGTGTGTAGGTTGTAAAGCAGAGAAGCACAAGGTCAGAATCCCAGGACTAAGCAACAGGTAAATAAATCATCCTGTTTTTCTACCTTTAAGTAAAAAGCTCTTTAACATTCTCCAGGTGTTTAGTATATGTATACACACTATAACACACACACACACCTGTGTGTAGGTGTCAATGGAAGAAGAAACTGAGGTGTGGAACTGTCTAAAATTCAGCTTGGGACTGGAAGTGTTTGGGATTAGATAATAAGGGGGGAAGGGGAGCTGAAATGCCCTGTGAAAACCCTACTGTCCATGTGAAAGTATCGTGGGCAGTCTCCAGTATAAACACTGTTCTTCATTATGCAATGTAATCTTGCCTTTCGACACCAGGCCTCTGTGAGGAGATTTTCTGACCTTATGGTGTGAGGTTCCCCAAGGCTCTTAACTCTGGACAAACCTGAATGGTGTTCAGATAAGGTCTTTGTTCCTTTTATTTTACAACTGGAGCCACAGCTTTTTAGCAAGGGGCTGGCTTTCTTGAATTCTGATCATCAATAGAGCTGCTAAGTATCTTACTGGAGGCTTCGCCTCCCAAAGGCAAAGCGGAGACTGATAAATAGAGCTCAGGATCACAGTGGTCTCCCAGGTACAGTGCTAGTCTTTCTTTTCTCCTTCTCCTTTTTTTTTTTTTCATATATAGGCTTGGCTGTCCTGGAACTCACTCTGTAGATCAGGCTGGCCTTGAACTCACAGATCAACCTGCCACCTCTGCCTCCTGAGTGCTGGGATTAAAGGCATGGCCCACCACTGAACAGTGCTAATCTTTATTTCAGTCAATGAAACACTAATTAATATATATACCTGGCCTTATACTCAGAGTTATAAAGAGGGGTGCCAAACTGTAGGGTATTGTCTTTAATATGCATACAAAGCTACAGCAGAATTAAAACACTGTACCTTGTGCTGGTAACCATACTGCTGCTAGAATGTACAGGAAAGAGATGAATGGAAGCTAGAGAAGAGCTAGTGTCTAAGAGAAAATGAGACTTTCAAGGACTAAAATGATTCAGAAAAAAACAGGAGGAATGATAAGTCTGACAGCATAAGGAAAGGTATAAAAACAATTATGGAGGGGCTGGAGAGATGGATCAGTGGCTAAGAGCATTGAACTGCTCTTCAAGAAGTCCTGGGTTCAATTCCCAGCACCCACATGGAAGCTCACGACTGTCTGTAATTACAGTTCCAGGGGACCCCACAACCATGGCAAAACACCTATATACATAAAAATAAAAATTAAGAAAAATGATGGCAAATTCTAGAAGCCAGGTCAGACTATGAATATTGAGGGTCACTGGGAAAAGGTATCTTGATTTTGTTTTATTTTATTCAGGGTTTCACTATGTTACCCTGGCTAACCTAGAACCCTTTATGCAGTCTAGTCTGCCTTCAGACTAGTGGCAATCCTCCTGCTACTGCCTCCTGAGTGCTGGGATTACTGGTTTGTGTCACCACATCTGAGTATTTTACCAGCAAGTTCAATTTCTATTAAGATACTTTCTTTCCCTTCCCTTTTGTGATATTGGGATTGAAACTAGAGCTGCAGGCATGCTAGGCAGATGCTCCACCACTGAGCTCCAGCTCCAAAACGATAAAGATACACTTTCCGTCTTTCATTCAACTCAAGCCTGACCTGAAGATTGCTATCTTAGAAATAAAGGTGTTGGAGACATTGCTATTCAGCAAGATACTCTGGCAGCAAACAGGGGAACAGTAATGCTAAATACTAAACTTGTGTTATCAAAGTTCATTGTGAACAATGATCACGTTTCCTTTTTAAAAGGGTCTTCATTTTTCCTTTAAAAATTACATATAAATACATACATACGTACGTACGTGTGTGTGTGTGTGTGTGTGTGTAAATTGGGAGGCAATTAGTGGGAATCTGTTCTATTTCCATTTTGTAGGTTCTGGGATTGAACGCAGGTCATTAGGCTTAGTGGCAAGTGTCTTAGCCATTGAGTCATCTTGCCTGCCCTTTTCCCTCTTCATGTAAAATTTTTATTGTATATATTGATTGTGACTATTCATATATACAAGTATAAGAGAATCTACAACCTTGTGTGTGTATGTGGGTATGAGCATGACTTGGTGCTGATGTGGAGGTCTGATAACTTGTGGGAGGCTGTTCTAATTCTATTTTCCAACATGTGGGATCTGGGATCAAACTTAGGTCATCATGATTAGTGCCAAGTACCTTCACAGGTTGAGCCATCTTGCAGCCTCAACAATCTACATTTTAAACAAGCACTCCAGTGTTTCTATTACAGGTGGTCAGTGGAACATATCTTGAGAAATACTGCTCTTATCTAAAGCAGAAATGACTGCCAAATGGAACTACCTGGAAAATGCTAATATGCTATTTAGATATATATGGGCTTATCTACTTCTGACACTTTATCATCTCTCATCTGTGCCCTTTACAAATTTTCATGACTATCATTTATGGAATGAGAGATAGGTAATATTTAAGAGTGCCAGTTTTGTCTTCCCAAATAGATTGTAATCACTTTACAGACAAGGATCTCTCAGAATTCTCCTGTAAAAGAGAAAGACATCAATGAAGGGAGCCGGGATGCTTACAATCAATTCCTGTTACCTCTATACAACTCCATTTGTGTATGTGTTGAGACAGGGTTTCTCTGTGTAGTCCTGGCTATCCTGGAACTTGCTTTGTAGGCTAGCCTGGCCTCAAACTCAGAGATGCATCTGCCTCTGCTTCTTGAGTACTGGTATTAAAAGCACGCACCATCCTGCCCAGCCTGCCACCCCCTTTCTTTTAAACTTGATTTATTTATGCTGAATTTATGCCTGTGCCATAAGCTTTTGTTTCTTTATTTTCTTCTGGAGCATCTTTTTTTCTGTGCATCCTCCTCTTCTGGCTTTGGAACACTTTGTTCATTTCAGAGAGGATCACCTCAATGTGGCAGGGGGAGCACATGTTTGGGCTAATTTGGCTATGAGCTCTGTACACCAGCACACCTTAGGTGCTTTGTTCACCTGGATATGTTCAATGACTAGAGAACCTACATCTAAACCCTTCAGTTCATACTCTGCATTTTTAAGCATGCAGCAAAAATTCAGCACTCTTTTTGAGCCACCAACCCACTCTTTGGTTTGGACAACCTGACTCCACTGTTATACTGCTAGAAAGGGACACGTTGCTCCTTTAAAATGCTATGTTTTAGGGCTGGAGAGATGGCTCAGCAGTTAAGAGCATTGCCTGCTTTTCCAAAGGTCCTGAGTTTAATTCCCAGCAACCACCTGGTGGCTCACAATCATCTGTAATGAGATCTGGTGCCCTTTTCTGGCCTATAGGCACACATGTAGACAGAATATTGTATACATAATAAATAAATGAATAAATATCTTTTAAAAAAATGCTATGTTTTAGACACTTGGTGGCTTTTTGAATATGCATATCCTTGGTGACCTGGGCAGTTTCACTTTCTTAAAGTGAACATGAGGATTTGAACCTCTTGATTTGCATGATTTTGTAGTGTTTTCTGGGTTAAGGAAGTAGTGAACAATTTTTATAGGTCACTTCAGGCCACATACAGGAAGAGCTGACTTCCTCCTTACACAATCTATTTTTTTCTTAAAAATATTTTTTTATAATTGAGTGTTTTTTCCAGACACTTGCTGTGTACTACATGTGTGCCTGGGGCCTGAAGAAGCCAGAGGAGGGTGTCAGATTCCCCTGGAACTGTAATTATAGACTGTGAGCCACCCACCTGGGTACTAGGAATTGAATCCAGGTCTTCTGGAAGAGTGGTCAGTACTGCTGAACTAGCTCTCTAGACACTACACAACTTTTGAAAAATCTGGAGACTTTGCGTTATGTCTTTTAGGGTAGTTATAACAAAATACCACATCATAGAAACAATATAGAACTCTATATTTTTGAAGGCGAAAGGTCTGTGATTAAAGTGTTGGCAGTGGAAATGGCTTGTCAACCATTGTCTTCTCCCTGTCTTCAAAGGATCTTCTCCGCTTATCTGTATCATACTATTCATTTGTTTAATGGCGCCAGTCTTATTTTACTAGGGTGTACCCTAAATGATATTGTTTTAACTTATTAATATCCTTAAATACCCTATCTCCAAGCCCCTCCCCCGCATCTTGAGGTACTATAGATTAGGATTTCAGCATTGGATTTTGGGGATATAATTCAGCCCAGAAAAGACCCCTGGTTTCAGCTTCTATCGTGTGTACTCACTCCCTTCTCCTCCACCTGTCAGTCTTGTATAGTATGGTTTCTCTACTCTTTGGCTTTCTTCCTCCACCTCTTATAGACATATGGCTTGTGTGGCAAGGATTCATGGAGATCAGCTCTAAAAAGCCTATGGTAGGATGGGCAGGCCTTGGCCTGCCCCAAATAGCACAACACTTAGGAGTGGTTCCTGTTCCAGGCCTTTGTCAGTCCTCTGCTCATCTGTGTCTGTGTTTGATACAGATTCTTTGGAACTGGTCTTGGGCTATCATCTGTCTTGGTTTTCTTTCCTGTAGCTTTTTGTTGTTTTGTGTCTTTCTTTAGTCTCCTAAGGCCAGGTTACAGACACACTTGAAGGCCCAGTTCTCCTGCCTCTGTCTCGTAAGTGCACTCTTTCTGTTAGGTCTTTCATTAGGCCTTTCCTTGAGTAGTTCATTAATTTTTTTTTTTACTTGTGTGTGTGTGTGTGTGTGTGTGCGTGTGTGTGTACATGTGCATGCCCCAGTGTACTTGTGAATCTTGTTCAGTTTTCTCCTTCAACCATGTGGGGTCTAAGGAAAATGGCAATACTTAGGTCTTCAGGCTTGGTGGCGAACACCTCTACCTGCTGAGCCCTCTCACTTGCCCACCCTGAGCGCTGGACTATTTGCATACCTCGCTCGAGGATGGAGTCTCGCACACATCCCACAGTCCTGAAGTTTAGAGGATAAATCCAGTATGTGGCATCCCTAAAGCTGACGAACGGCAACACCATTAAGAGTCCTAGGGAAAGAGACTGTACCATTTAAAAGGTAAAAGAACAAGAGGCAACTTCAAGGGTTTAAAATTCTTTCCTTGGTCACTTCTTCATGCCAGCTTCAGAGAGTACTACCATGAAGAGGCAAAACTTTCCAGATCATTCTTAGTCAGTCGAACAGCTTGTTAAACCAGAAAGTCTTGCTCAATTATCTCTCTCTCTCTCTCTCTCTCTCTCTCTCTCTCTCTCTCTCTCTCTTTAAGCTCGGAGTTTCCTTTGTTCAGCTGACATTTATCCCAATGACACAGTTAATGTTAAAATATAGGTCACTGTTTTGTAAAATTCGCTAATTCTCCAATTTGTTTCCACCCTTATTACTTCAAGTGAGTGGGCAAATTCTTGGAGAAGCTGCCCCCTAATGGTAATGAGGGGGTCCCATTGTTCCTGTTGACCAATCTTAGAGTAGTCCCGACTTAGCTTCCATCCACGAATGTGTTTCCCGGGGTGTGGCCTTCTACCCTTTTCACTTTTTGCCCTCTGGCATTGAAATCCTCTTCTGGTCATAATGTTCTCTGCATCTTCCCCGGCCTTCATCGCGGGCTTGTATAAGGACTGGGAAAAGAACTCCGGGTCCTCTGAATTCTTGCACTAGGTTAGAATTCACCCTGTCCTTGTCAAATGGGTCTCCTGTCATCGCCACTGCACCTACGCCCAAGGTTGTATTGTGTTGGTATTTCCAGTTGCCACTAATCGACAAAGCGGACTGCCATGAAAGTCTTGCTGTGAAGTGGCAGACCTAGAGAAATCTTGTTGGCTTCACCTCAAAAGGCTTGAGGCAACCCCAGGAAAGGTTGGAAGGAAATCTCAGAAGTCAGGACTCACTGGTGCTTAACTGTTGAAGACAGCATGTCCTTTGTACCGGGCCTTGTCCACCAAACTTTCTTTACTAACATTTCTCTCCAATACTCCAGGATCCATCATCCACAGCTCCTTTCAGGTAGGCTGGGGAGCTAAGCAAAGGGCTGGGGACGGATAAGTTGCATTGGTTGGCCTGCACTAACCTGAAGGCAGTGGATGGGCTTGATATCCACCTCATTAGCGTCAGGATTAGCAATGCTACAGCCTATCAAGGCAGGGCCCGTAGGTCGCCTCCTGCACCACTTAGTCCCACTGGGTTCTGGGTTCCCTTCCCGCGATACTGGCCGCAGGTCCTTGCAGGGAGGCTGGAGAGGAACTATTGCATCCACTCTGCTCTCTGCCGGGAGGTGGAGCCGTCGGGCCGGCCCCAAAGCCTCCCTGGCAGAAGGGGTAACCGCCACGTCCCGGACCCGCCCGCCCTCGCACCGCTCGGCCCGGAATGGCAGAGCGGCGCTCGGACCATCGGCATCGCCTCACGTCGCCCCGCCCCGCGCCGCGCGCCCATTGGCTGACGCCGGCCGGAGCCCGCGCCTCTCCCCCTCCCCTTGGCGCCAGGATCGCGCGGCTGCCCGGAGCGGGGTCAGAGGTGAACGGCCTGGAGTAACCCCGGACGCGCGCCTACCTCACGGGGCTGGGCGGCTGAGGTGGGAGGCCGGGCGGGGGCGGGCCGGGGGCGGGGCAGGCCGTCGTAGCCCCTCCCTCCTCGGCCCGGGTGCCCGGCCGGCCTGCCGAGCGCCTGTCAGCCATCGCGGAGCTGCCGGCGTCGCCTCCCGCCCAGCACGCTTCGGCACAGGGCTCCGCGACCCTCGGTCGGTGCGTGCCGTCAGCCTGAGGTGAGGGAAGGGCCGCAGCGCCACCCGGAGCGGCCCGAGTCGGGCCGGGGAAGGGCAGCCGACAGGGGGCGGCCTCACAGCCTCCGCCCGCCCGCACGCGGTGGGGCTCCATCCCATGCAGACCCCGGGCTGGGCAGCCGGGTCCTCCCCTTAGCTCCGCGGCCTCCAGGCCCCCTCCCCCGGCCTCCGCATGGAGGGCTCTGGGGTCCAGGGCTGGCGGGCCGAGACCCTGGAACCCGGGAGGAGTGCCGCCCGGGGCCCTACGGGAGGACCCGGGGTGTCCGCCCGCTGCTGGCTGCCACTCGCCGGGTTGAGTCTTGGCTTCCGACCCTGGGCTCCGAGAGGGACAAGAGCACGTGGGAGGCGGGTGCTGAGGGCCGGGTCTGGTGGCTTGGAAAGTCTTGTTACTCTCTTGCAGAGAGAGGTGTGGGGCGCAGAGGCGCGGGCTGCTGTGCCTCTCACTGTGCCTTTGTATCGGGGAGAGCCCAGGCCGGGCGCGCTGTCCCCTTGCCAGTTCCTGCTCGCAGGATTTGAGGGTTCCTATGAGGGACGGAAGTAGGAAAAACTACGCGCCAGCTCTTAACTCTCCCCTTGGCGTTCCTCTTGCTGGTTTGGGGCAGCTGTTGGAGATAGGACATAAGAAGATGATTGGAAACTAAAGATTGCAGAGGAAAATGAGCGTGGAGATTCGGCCCACGTCTGGGACGGTATTATTTGGAACTGAGTATCCGGCAAGTGGACACTTGGAATCAGCTTTAAGTTCAGGGGTTCATGTAGCCCTTGTGGGTTTTTCTAAAAGCATACAGGAGTATATCTGCTCAGGGGAAATAATTTTAGATGGATGTGTTGGGAGATTTAAGACAAATCAGGAGACTTCAGGATTTCCTGATTCCATGTCTGCATAAAGTGTTTCAGAAACTTTCCAATGTGCGGAATAAATCTCATGACCTGGCCTTCGCTCTCAGAAGTTGATCTCACTTTACTTTTTTGTTTCATTTTTTCCCCCCTCTAGTCCTACAGATCAGGCTTGGAAATATTCTTTCCTTCGTTACATAGTTTCCTCTCTTAGGGGACAGGAACATTCTAATTTGTTGCTTCATGAATGGGGATGCCCTTGACATCTGTCTTGGGGATTTCTGTGCCGGTTTGACAAACACTCCTTGGGAAAGCATCACTGTCTAGAGTTGGGTCGCTTTTAGCAGTGCAGGTAGTAGGTGCCTGCTTGCTGCAAAGTAGCAAGTCTTCTCCCACTTCTTTGGGTTCTGTTTATTTCTAAATACTACTTGAGCTTTAACAGGAGTGTTGGTGTGACCCCAATAATAATTATCAAAACCTGTGGGTCAGTGAAAGACGTCAACGGTAAAATACTAATTTCTGAAGCTGCCTGTGTTTATTATTAGTGTTGTAGAAGCTTTGCTTACGTTTTACCAAAGTAAGAATAGAAATATATCAAAGGTAAGATTAATTTGTTTTTAAAATGAGAGGAAAAGGTGGGAAATAGCCTTTCACTTAATGAATTTATAACTCAGACCACAGCTAGGTAATGTCAAAGACCTGTCATTGTGAAAGCTAGTCTTGGAGAACTCTAAAGCGCTGTGAGCTCAGGTGGAGAGCACTTTTCAGCTAATGAGTAGGAAAACTTTCCCGTCACACAGACTGGTTTAACTGCTCTGAAGCTAGCGTTTGGTTTTTATTTGGAGGGTCTCCATGTGTTCACCCTGAACTTGGAATCCTCCTGCCTCAGTGTCTCAAGTACGAGGCATGTGCCACCATTCTTTGCTCTGTTTTCTTATTCTCTCTCTGCCCCCTCTTCTGTTCCCCCCTCCCCTTGCTCTCTTCTCTCTCTCCTCTTTTCCCCTCCCTCTCTCCCCTTAGGTAGGATTTCTTTGTGGATCCCTGGCTGTCCTGGAACTTTGTAGACCAGTCTGGCCTCAAACTCGGAGATCTGCCTGCCTCTGCCTCTCAAGGCACACTTGGTTTTTCCTTTATTCTCTTTTCTTCTTTGTTTTACATTTATTTGTTTTTGCCGTGTTTGTGTGTGGTAATGAGGTGCTGAGGTGCACGTGTGGAGGTCAGAGGACGACCTTAGGGAGTGTTAGGGAGTGGGTCTTCAGGTTTGATCTCAGGTCTCAGGCCCCACAAGTGTTTTTACTCCACAGTCATCTTCACTGCTCTTAAAAAAACCAAAAACTTGTATCGATTTATTTTTGCGAGGAGCATAAGCATGACATGTGGAGATCAGAAGACAGCCTGAAGTGTTTTCTTCTTCTATGTCATGTGAGCCCTGGGGATTGAACTCAGATCCTCAACTCAACAGCAATCCCCTTTGCCAGCTGAGCTACCTCCTGGGATTACAGGTGCACATCACCATACTCGTTTTGTTTTTACATTTATTCGTGTGTGTGTGTCGTGCATGTGTGTGCTTGTGTGTGCACACGAGTGCATGCACATGATATCAGAAGACAATATCCGAGAGTTGGTTCTCTTCTACCTGGTTTCCTGGCAAGTTCCTTTATGTGCTGCACTGTCTTCTAGGCCTTCTCACCTTTTTTTATGCAGGGTTGGGGACTGAACTCGGGGCTTTGTGGGTTCTAAGTAGGTAGCCAACATCTAACCAGCTTAATATCCTCACCCCACTGTACCTTTCTTTAAAATTAAGGCATTTCCAGCCTACAGCCCCCAGGCCACATGAGCCCCAATGTATCTATGAATAGGACCAAGGCGTTAAGTATTCCTTTTTTGTTTGTTTTTGTTTTTGTCATTTTTAGCTGACATTATTGGATGAGGAAACAAACAAAATGTGTAATAATATACTTAAATTTAATGTTTGTACTTGGGAGAAAAAGGGTATTCTTTTCAACAATTCAGAAAAGAGTTATTTTATCATTATCTAACTATTAAAATTATATGTGCGTATGGCGCAGGGGGGTGTGAGCTCAGGTCAGAAGACAGTTTTGGGGACTTAGTTCTCTCATTCCCTTGTTGTCACCAAAGATTGAACTCGAGTAACCAGGCTTGCTCTTGAAGCTTGTTTACTAGTTGAGCCATATCTCTACCCTTAGCATGTTCTTAAAGATGAATGATTGTAGAAGCCACAGACCAAGCATCTTTCCATACATTTAACTCAATAGGCTTATGAAGAAGTGAATAAACACTGAAGCCTCATTGGCTGAAACACTGAATAAACACTGAAGCCTCATTGGCTGAAAAGAAGTCTTTATCACGGTTGAGGGGACTACCATTTCAAGGTCGTCCTCACTGAGCATCCAGTTTAACAGGTTCCTATTTAAGTTGTTTATGTCGGTTTTTTAATTTCTAAAACTTCAGTGAGAATTCTCAGCTTGAATGTAATGGTTCATTTGATGTGATATAAATAAAAAACTCGACAGTATATTACAAGGATGTTTTACTTGCATGAAGAGTGCACCTGATCTGGCATAAGCTCTTGCAGGTTCAGCCAGTTAATCTTCGTCCAGTGTGTTCTAATGATTGAGTTCTCTTACCAATTTGTTACTTTTTCAAGTTGCTGTTATGCTATTTGGTTTTGGGATGTTGAGAAGTAGTTTCACAATAAGGGATTTTCTTGGGTGTGGTAGCCCTTGTGTATAATCTCAGAACTCAGGAAGCAGAAACAGGAGGACTTCCATGAGTTTGAGGCCAGTGTGGTGTACATATATAGCAGGTTCCAAGTGAGCCAAGGACTGCATGAGAAGAAACCTTTTTCAGAAAAAGTAAAAAGTGAAACCAAAAAGGGATGCTAATCACTATACCTGTAGGTTGGTGGCCTCAACTGCTGCCAGTTGCTAGTGTTTTTCTTTGAGACAGTTTCATTGCATTCTTACAGCATTTTGTTCTGACTTCATTATATGAGGAACTGCAAAAATAATCACTATTCTATAACACTGGGGATTGAAGTCATATGGCCATATATGTAAGTTTTGAAGAGGTCTTCTTTTTTTTTCTTTTTTCTTGTTTTTGGTTTTTTGAGACAGTTTTTCTCTGTAGCTTTGGAGCCTGTCCTGGAGCTTGCTCTTTAGACCAGGCTGGCCTTGAACTCAAAGAGATCCACCTGCTTCTGCCTCCCAAGTGCTGGGATTAAAGGTGTGCGCCACCACCGCCCAGCCAAAGAGGTCATCTTACAATCAGCCAGTATAAATAATTTTATTTGATATGATAACAAAAGTTTGAAATTTTTGAATGAACTTGTTAAATTTGAAAAATAGACCTATCTGGGCAATGATGGCACATGCCTTTAATCCCAGCACTTGGGAGGCAGAGATGGAGGATCAGAGTTCTGGGCCAGCCTGGTCTACAGAGCAACTAACAACAACAACAACAACAGCAAAAGTCATTTACACAGTAAAACATACAGTGCTAATGTGTGAATAATATTTTTGTTGTCTGAATTAAATGCTCAAGATAAAGGGTCATAGTATTTTGGATTAATGGGAAGGTTGACTAAGTTTATTTTAAAATCTTAAGTTAATGATACATATACAAGTTAATTTCAAAATTTAAGTACAAAAAGATGAAAGCAGTGTTTACCCTCCCATCTTTGTTTTATAACCACCTTGTTACCTACACCAGTAGCAAACAATGTTTTTAATTTCTTTTTTAAATTTTATTTGTTGGGGCTGGAGAGATGACTCAGTGGTTAAGAGCAGTGTCTGCTCTTCCAGAGGTCTTGAGTTCGGTTTCCGGCAACCACATGGTGGCTCATAACCATCTGAGGTCTGGTGCCCTCTTCTGGCCTGCAGACGTACACACAGACATAATATTGTATGCATAATAAATAAATAAATATTAAATTTTATTTGTTATGTATACCATATTCTGCCTGCATATGTAATTACAGACCAAAAGAGGGCACCAGGTCTCATTACAGATAGATGATTGTGAGCCACTATGTGGTTGCTGGGAATTGAACTCAGGACCTCTGGAAGAACAGTACTCTTAACCACTTAGCAATCTCCAGCCCTTATTTTGTTTTATGAGACAGGTTTCTGAGTTCCGGCTGTCCTGGAGCTAACTCTGTAGATCAGGCTGGTCTTGAACGCACAAAGATCTGCCTGCCTCTGGCTCTCGAGTGCTGGGATTAAAGGTGTGCAACCCACCCCTCCTTTAATTTCTTACTAGTTATGGAATATTTTTTTTATTTGTTCTTTGTGACATTTTACAAGCTGGCTTAATACTCACTTTATAGGTCAGGCTGACCTTGAATTCAGCAATCCTCTTGCTGCTTTTGCGATGGGATTAGAGGCTCCTGGTACTTCATCCAGGTTGTTTACTTGTTTTTTTAAAAATATTTATTTATTATGTATACAATATTCTGTGTGTATGTCTGCAAGCCAGAAGAGGGCGCCAGATCTCATTACAGATGGTTGTGAGCCACCATGTGGTTGATGGGAATTGAACTCAGAACCTTTGGAAGAGCAGGCAATGCTCTTAACTGCTGAGCCATCTCTCCAGCCCCCATTTACTTATTTTTAGGCATGATTTTACCCAGTTTACTGATGGGTTCCAACTCATATTGTAGCCGTAATAGCCAAGGCTGACTGTGACGTCTGTTCCTTCTGTCCCTTCCTCAAGTAGTGAGGTTACAGGTTTGTACCTCCATGCCTAGTTAGATAATTTGCATTTAATGTTATAATTTTTTTTGTTTGCTTTAGATAAAGTTTCTTTATGTAGCCTTGGCTGGCCTAGAACTCAGAGTTCCACCTGCTTCTGCCTTCCAAGTGATGGAATTAAAAGTGTGCAAATGTGAGCCGGGCGGTGGTGGCATACACCTTTAATCCCAGCACTCAGGAGGCAGAGGCAGGAGGATCTCTGTGAGTTCGAGGCCAGCCTGGTCTACAAGAGCTAGTTCCAGGACAGGAACCAAAAGCTACGGAGAAACCCCGTCTCAAAAAATCTGCAGCCAGGTCTACAAGAGTTAGTTCCATGACAGGTTCCAAAACCACAGAGAAACCCTGTCTCGAAAAAGAAAAAAAAAAAAAAAAGTGTGCAAATGTTATAAATCTTTTAATGTCCAGAAATTTTCCTTGGAGTCTGGGGTCATCAAGTCCTGGAATTAAAGGTATGGGCCATACCTTACCTGATAAGTTCTTATCTCTGTCCCTCCCTTATTGAATCCAGGCCATCATATACCCTAGACCAGCACATTACCATATCCCTAACCCCTTGTCTATAGTTTAAAAAGTTACATGGTCCACAAAATTTATTGAAATCCTAAGCATTCCTACTTTGGTTTCTCTTGTTAGATACATTTGTGTTATATATTTTTGTGTGTGAATAACATCTTGCTGCATCTTGAGTTTTCACAACTTTTAAACATTGCCTATTGATACCTTACAATAGATATTGAAGATTTGGCTCTCAGTCTACTCCTTACCCTCATTATTCATCTTTATCTTTTTAAAATTTTTTTATTAAATATTTATTTATTTATTTATTAGGTATACATTATTCTGTTTGCTTGTATGCCTGCAGGCCAGAAGAGGGCACCAGACCTCATTACAAATGGTTGTGAGCCACCATATGGTTGCTGGGAATTGAACACAGGACCTTTGGAAGAGCAGGCAATGCTCTTAACCACTGAGCCATCTCTCCAGCCCATCTTTATCTTTCTTATATCCACCAACTGACCACCTAGATGGGTTACTTTACAGCCTTATTTTTAATTAGGAAGTTTATATTATGAGTGTGTAAATGCTGTATAGGATTTAGTTGTATGCTCTGATTTCTTTCCTGTACAATTCTTTCTTTGGAGATAATAATGGTCTTTATTTCTGTTGTTAGCTTTCTGTCAGTTTACCATATATAAACTATTCACCAGTTTTCTAAGTCTCTCAGGACACTGATATGAGCCAGATAGTCCATTAATTTTCATCTATAAAATTTTTCTCAAACTTTTCTGGCTGGCTTCAGGCTAAATTGTTTGCCTATTGCATCTTACACTTAATGATCATCTTGGACTCCCTCACCATCACCTTAGGGATTCTCTTTACCGTCTTTTTTGCTGCTGGAGAATTCATATTCCATCTTCCACAATCTTGCTTTGTTCTCTCATTTGGGTGGAGAATATCCTTTAGTGGCATCCTGAGAAAAAATACATGGGAGGTAAATAATTTTTGACATTTTACTTAAAAAATTTCAGCTAACAAATAATAGTGCAATAGACACTAATGTTCCCTTCACCCAGAGTCATCAATTTTTAACCTTTTGCCACATTTGCGTTACTGCTCTCTTTTGTGTGTGTTTTTATGAATCATTTCAAACTAAGGTGAAAAACCTATAAATACTTCTGCTTATTTCTTCTAAGAATTAGAACATTTTTCTGCTTTAATTACTTATTATGCCCATCCTCCATTTAACATGGGTGTAAAAATATGTAATTCATATTCCCATTTAAGATTTCTTACTCATTTCAGTGCCTTTTTGTTTTGTTTTTGAGGTGGTGTCACGGTGAAGCTCTGGCTCTTCTGAAACTCATTATGTAGACCAAGTTGGCCTCAAACTCACAGAGTCACTTGCCTGCCTCTGCCTCCGCCTCCTTGAGTGCTGGCATTTAAGGTGTGCATCATGCCTGGGCCTTTTTTTTGATTCTTATTCTCTCATATCCTGACTGCAGTTTCCCCTCCTTCTCCTCTCCCTAGCCCTCCACTCTCACCTCCCATCCCCCCTCAGAAAGGAGCAGAGGCCTCCCAGGGACATCAACCAAACACTGCTTAAGAAGCTACAATTAGACCAGGCATATACTGTCACATCAAACCTGGAGAAAGCAACCCAGAAGGAGGAAAAGGGTCCCACCAGCAGGCAAGAGTCAGCCCCACTCCCCCTTTTAGGCATCCCACATAACACCAAGCTTCTAGCCATAGCATAATATACAGAAGAACCTAGGTCATCACTTACAGGCTTCCTGATTTCTGTGAGGCCCCATAAGTCCCTGTCAGTTGATTCTGTGGTGCTGTGTTCTTGTGGTGTCTCTGACCCCTCTATACTTGGGCTTTTAAAAAAAGTATGATAGGATCCAACTATACTCAGGCTTTAAATTCACTGTAGTCCAGGGACTGTCTTAAATTTAAAATTGTCTTGCCTCATCTTCCTGAGTAGCAGAGATTAATAGCTTGCCACAGCTTGCCCAGCAGCATTCTGATCCCTTTTTTTTTGCGGGGGGGGGGGGAGAGACAGAATTTCTATGTAGTCTTGGCTGCTCTGGAACTTTGTAGACCAGGCTGACCTTGAACTCATAGAGATCTGCCTGCCTTCGCCTCCTGAGTGCCCACTACGTCCAGTTATGATTCTTGATTATTTGTATGAAGGCACAATTTTCCATTTCTAAAAGCTTATTGAAGCTTCCTCCTCCTCTCACTTCTTAACAACTCCCCCCCCCCCCCTGGTGTTTTCAAGAGAGGGTTTCTCTGTGTTACCCTGGCTGTTCTTGAACTTGCTCTGTAGACAAGGCTGGCCTTTGACTTCCAAGTGCTGGGATTAAAGACCACCGTTGCCTGGTTTACCATGTCTTCTCTTGCGTTCATTTTCTTTGTGATCTGTTTTTCTTTTTTGTGATAGGCATTTTGTGAGCCCTTTTTTCCGTTTGGGGATTGAACCCAGGACTTCATGGAAGCTAGGCTAGGGCTCCCCCATGAAGCTACACGTACAGCTCATTAGTGGACATTCTTGTTTTGTTTTGTTTTTTTGTTTTTTTCGAGACAGGGTTTCTCTGTGGCTTTGGAGCCTGTCCTGGAACTAGCTCTTGTAGACCAGGCTTTAGTGGACATTCTTAATCTGACAGTCATGCCCTCTCATACGTGGAAATGTTAATTGGATTATTACATTAATTATATGTATATTTTGCCCTTGATTTTGTTTTTTTAGGAGGTGTTTTTCATATTTGGACCTTTTTAGTAGGCACTTTTAACTTGTTTCTTATTGTTTATCTCTTTAACTTTTACTGACTTAAAACACATTGTATCATTTCATAATAAGCTTTTTAAAAATTTCTGTGATATGTTTTTAACTTTAAATTTAAAAATATTTATATATTTTGTTAGGAGTGATATGTATGATCCACAAGCCCATTTTTAAGTTTTAAGAATTATTTCTAGGCCAGGTGGATAAGGGCACCTGCTGGCCAAGCCGCAGAACCTTAGTTTCAACTCCAGAACCCAAGTGGTGGAAGGAGAAACTGACTCCCACAGGTTGTCCTTTAACTTCCACAGACACTTGTGCATGGGCGCACACAAAAAACAAATGTAATAAATAATAAAATAATTATTTCTTAGTGTAAACAGAAGTAGAAGTATCACTTACTTGAGCCCACAAAGTTGAGACCATTCTGGGTAACAGTGAGATATTGTGTAAAAAACAATAAAAGGAATTACTTCTAGTTTTATTTTTCTTTGTGTTTTTCTGAGATCGAGTCTTCATGTGTAGCCCTGCCTGGCCTGAAACTCAATAAGTAGACCAGGCTGGCCTGGAATTTGATGCAATCCTCTTGATATCACAAGCATGTGCCACCGTGCCCTGTATATTTTTTGTTTTAAAATATTT
>NC_022014.1:14836437-14851023 GCF_000317375.1 Microtus ochrogaster | reverse complement strand
CAGCCTGGTCCACAGAGGGAGTTCCAGGACAGCCAGGGCAACACACACACACACACACACACACACACCCCAAAATAAAAAAGAAAAGAAAAAAATATATATACACACACACACACACCATTGTGTTTTGCATATGTAATAGTTCCCGTAGATCTTTTAGGATAACAATGATAGATCTTTAGACTTGAGACTTTTTAAGGTAGTAATTGAAATATTTGCACGAAAATATTCTATAGAGAGCTCCTGCACACCTTTGACTAAGTTTTACTCAGTATGAACAGCTCTAAGAAGCTAACATTGGATATGGGGTGTACTCACTGGCAGGACATTTGCCCAGCATTTGGAGGCCCTAGGCTATTTAGTCCCAACGCACACAGAAAAGAAAAAAAGAACAAAAGAAATTATCATTCTTAGAGTATTGTTTGCTGCAGACATTTTTCAGAGTTTACCCCTCCCAGCCCCATATTGTTTTCCTGTGGGGTAGCTAGACCATGTTATTGCATTGCATTTGGTGGTTGTGTTCTTTACCTTCTGATCTGTGAACGTTTTTAGCCTTTCCAAATGACTTTCAAGTTCAGAAGACTGGTCAGTATTTATATTATAGACTCTTCCTCAATTCAAATTTGTCTAGTATTTTCTCAGGCTTAGACTAGGTTAGACTAGGTGACTAGGGGTGGGAGTGGGGGATAACCACAGAAATGAAACTGAGCCCTTCTACCTTTTTCTTCCTTCCCCATAATTATATTTTGTTTTTCATAATCTTTGGTTATATGTTTTGTTTTTACAAGTAGTTACTTATTCTTGCTTCTTTCATCTGGATACTTTCTTAGACATCTGGTAATACTTAATTGCCTACTTATATTTAGGAGGGTGGATTGAAGAGGTCATTAGAACTTCTGACAATGTGAGTGGGCCTTACTGACTGTTAGCTCCATCGCAGGATGCTCTGGGTCAGAAACTAGGTACCTCAGTGTTACTAGCTTAAGGACCCTGCTAGTAATTGTCTAACACCCCCTCCTACCCCAGTGCTTTGCCTCTTCATATTCTGCAAAACATCTTGTGAGGTCTTAATATATGTATTAATTTATCCAACTTTAGCATGGGATACTTTGTTGGTATCCCCCAGCCTAGAAACTGTTTGGCCCTTTCTGGAAAATTAGCCTTTTATCAGGCTGGTAACTGGCTTCACTAGTTGCAGAGAAATCATATAATCTGAAGCTTCAGAAACAGAATCTCAACCAGTCCTTCTTTCTTTTTTTAGCTCTTTCGTGTGCACAGGTGAAATGTTTTGAGATTATGTAAGGATTTTGATTTAGTGGATTTATCTAGTTACTTAGTACTTCCCTGCTTTTCAAGAAAATATCTGGGTGTCTGTACTTTACCAACAACTAAATTCTATAATTTCTTTATGTGTGTGTGTGTGTGTGCATGTGTGTGTGTGTGTGTGTGTGTGCCAGCATATGTGGAAATCAACTTTCAGTAGTCCTTGTAATACGTGGGTCCCAAGGATAAAACTCAGGTCTTCAGACTTGGTGGCAAGTACATTTTACTGAGCTATCTAGTTAGCTTCCTACCAACAAATAAATCTTATTTTTTCTTTCCCCTTTTTTTTTTAAAGAATATTATTTATTGGCATGATGTGTGTTTGCAAGCCATAGCATGCCTGTAGAGGTCAGAGAACAACTTGTTATATGAAAACTGAGGTTGCCAGACTTGGTACAAGTACTTTCACATGCTGAACCATCCCTTTTATGTTTTAGAAAAGGTCTCCTGCAGCCCCGGCTGATCTAGAAATGACCATTCTTCTACCTCAGCCTTCCAGACACTAGTATTATCAACTGAATTTAAAATTAAGATATCTAGGGTAGGGTGAAGATTATCAAAGCCTGAGCACTGGCTGCTCTTCCAGAGGTCCTGAGTTCAATTCCCAGCAACCACATGGTGACTCACAACCATCTATAATGAGATCTGGTGCCCTCTTCTGGCATGCAACTATACATGCAGGCAAATACTATATACATAATACATAAATCTAAAAACAAAAACAAAAAACTGGGGTTAGAGAAATGACTCAGTGGTTAAGAGCACAACTGCTCTTTCAGAGGGCCCTGGTTCTATTTCTATCACCCATGCGATGGCTTATATAACAGTCTTGCAACTCCAGTTGCAGGGAATCCAATGCCCTCTTCTGGCTTCCATGGGTACCAGGCATGCAAGCAGTATACATCTGTATGTATAGGAAAAATAACCATACATGTAAAATAAAAATAAAGGTAATTCAGGTACTTTTATCCCCTCCAACTGTAGATCTGATTTAAGAGATTTGGAGTGGAATTAACACATGGGTACTTTAGAAGTTTTTTTAAATTATTTTATTCTTTTTATTTATTTATTTTCAAAACAAGGTTTCATGTAACTCAGATGGGTCTGGATCTTTCTGTGTTGCAAAGGGTTGCTGAACTTCTGATCCTTCTTCCACTGCCTTTCAAATGCTAGGATTGCAGGCATAGGGCAGAGGTTATGACTGCACATGGGTAGTTTTGCAAAGCTCCTAGGTATGTTTTATACATAATCAAAATGTAGAATTTCTTCCCTGATATTTTAAGTTGTTAACTTAGAAGTAATTCTATTATTTGGGAAATAGAGACTTTTTTAGACCTTTAGAACTTTGGGATTTAGTATAATGGGAATGTTGTCCTCGCCTTGGTTTCTAGTCTTTGACCATTTGGAAACATTCTCAACCTGAATTTTAGAGAATCAAGATATTTTCTCTCTAGTGCCTCGTTTTAAATAAAATATTAGAAATAATAAGTGTAATGCATTTATTTTTAATATAGGGTGTTTTTTTCAGAAAAACTATTTTAATGAAATAGTAAGCTTGAACTGTTGTTTAATATGTTTAGAAATAATACAAGTTTCTAAATAAGAAATGTTTTTATTTTACATAACTAATAAATTACTGAACTTTATGCTTCAAGTTAAGTAATATTTACAAGAAAACAAGATATTTTGAATTTTACTATTTTTTGTACTACGCTGAATTAAACTGGAATTAACAAAAATTTGGGATTAAAAAAGCAAACAGAAAAAGCAACCTTCAAATCTCCTTTTTCTCTTTGTTTAGTTCCTTTTGGAGGTGGATATCTGCTGAGACAATAAGAATTATAAGAGGTCAGTTTCAAATAATACTTTTATGTTTACAATGTAGTAAAACTTTTCGTGTGCTAAGATGTTCAACTGTGGTGTTTTGTTGTCTTCCGTGTAGAATATTGGCAAGTGAACAAGGAGTCTGACCATGGTGATGACCCACTACTTTCTCTAATTTGGACTAGAATCAATGGAAATGGGACAGGCTATGGTAGCTTCTAGAGTGTCTGGACAGCTACTCAGTGATTTTCCAGGCATGACCTCCCTTTTGGTGGTGTGCATGCTTGTGCTGGGAGCAGTGTTCCATACAGGTGCTTGTGCGGGCAGGCAGCAGGCTGTTAAACGCTGAGCTGCTTCCAGTCTATGCAGCCCTCAGAAAAGGCCGTCTGGTACAGGCGGCTAGGAGAGGATAGCTTGAAGATGGCTGTGTTGAGCCTCTTGTTCATCAGCCCAGGGGCCCTATTTTATTAACAATGGCCTTTTCCCATAATTTCAAAGAATCGTTACTTGTTCATGAATTCTATTTTTTGTGACCATCAAATTTCAACCAGATGATACATTAGAGTGTACCTATGTGTGCCTTAGTTCCCTTGTGAAGGCAGGTGTGGTGGTGTACACCTGTACTCCCAGCTGTTGGGAGGAAGAGGCAAGGCAAAGCAATCTTGGCTATAGAAGTTTGGGGTTAGCCCAGCTATGAGATGCTGTCTCTCCCTTGCCTTCTCTCAAAAAAATTTTTTTTCCATTGCTGTATCTTAATATTCTTTAAAGTGGTCAGTATATTTGAATTCCCCTTTTTATTTTCCTGTTACTCCCTAACTCCCTTTTTTCTTCTAATGATTTGGTTTTCTTTTAGATTGAACTCCGTACATTTTGGAGACTTAAAAAAAAAAGGAGAAATATAATATAATAATATAATATTGCAATGTAAATGTATAGTAAACTTAGGCAATTTTTTTCCATTGCGGGGGCTTGAAACTGGGCCTTCTGTGTGTTAGGCAAGTACTTTACCACTGAGTTACTCCTCTAACCTAGAACTTTTATGTTTGATTTTTGTTTTGTTATTTTAATGTACAAATAATGGGTTTTCTTTTAACATTTATCATACATACATGTATGTCATTTTATATTGCTCATGCTCACTCTTGCACTGACTGCCCTTTCTATCTCTTAAACTGCTCTTTCCAGTCCCACTTTCCATCTTTATTGTCCCCCTTTCCCACCTCAAATACTCATTTTCTATTTACATGTCATATATGCATGTATATACACACACAGATATGTTTAAGACAGGATTCTACATAGCAGAAAAAGTGATATTTTGTTTTATTTCCCTCATGTTATCCTGTCTTGTTCTTCTCTACCCCTTCCCTTTCTACTTCTTCTTCCCTCCTCATTGCCTCACTTCTTATATTTATTTATTTATTGCAAGTTTCAAAAATAAAAGTTAGTTTAAAGTATTCTTCAGCTCTCTTCCAAAATGTTCACAGATTTTGTTTGTTTGTTTGTTTGTTCTTATTTCCCTTTGTTTATTTTGTATTCCTGGCAATTTGTTATTGTTGTTTTCCTCATGTAGCACAGTGGTTTTTAAGGTTTAGGTTGTGTTAAAATACGTTATTATACCTCAGCTTAGAGCTTCAAAAACAATTGGTCTAGGATAGGCACAGGCATTCTCACTCTTACAAGTGTCCTAAAAAGCAGCTTCAGGGCCAGGACTCACAGTTTGAGAATCTTACTATCCTAGCATTTGAAAATACTATTTTGTCTCTGAACAGATTGACTTACAGATCACACCAAAAGAATGGCGAATGTGTAATTTTAACATACTCATTGGTTTTTCCAAACATTTAAAAAAAACTTTTGGTGGCAGAGGCATATAATCCTAGTGATTCAGGAGGCTGAGTCAGTAGGATCACTTTTCAAAGCCTGCCTGCTTTGAAAGAGCAAATTCAAGGTCAGCCCGGGCAACTTGGTAGGACTCTACCTCAAAACAAACAAACAAACAAACAAACAAAGTTAGAAGAGGGTAGAAGGTGTTGCTCAGTCATGGAGCACTCGTCTTACAGGTGAAGGCCTGGGTTTAATCCTCAGAACCATTACCACCCCCTACCAAAACATTGACATTCTTGTCTGATGTGATCAAACACTGCTCTTCACACACTTTTGTACCTGACAGTGGCTTATAGCATATAAAATTTATCAATAAATGCATTGTTTTCTAATAGTACCATATCTTGGAACACCTTAAAATTAGGATTGGCAATCGTTTTCTGAATTAAAGTGATTGCTAAACCACAAATTGTTTAGTACCAAGTTGATGTATAGATTTACAGCCAGTCCTGGTTCTCCTGGAACTTGCTTTGTAGACCAGGCTGCCCTCAAACTCACAGAAATCCATCCTCCTGCCTCTGCCTCCTGAGTGCTGCAATTAAAGGCATATGCCACCATTCTTGACTGATTTAATCAATATGTATATAATATATATTATATATAATCAACACACATATGTATATATGATTCATTTATTATGTATACAGTGTTCTGTCTGCATGTATCTCTGCAGGCCAGAAGAGGTCACCAGATTTCATTACAGATGGTTGTGAGCCACCATGTGGATTTTGGGAATTGAACTCAGGACCTCTGGGAGACCAGCTAGTGCTCTTAACTACTGAGCCATCTCTCCAGCCCTTAAATAAATATTTGAAGGGAAAGAATACTTTTTAACTTAGTTTGGTGGTTTTTTTTTTGTTATGGGACTTTGAACTGGTAATTATATTTTGGTTATGTCTGCTAGCAATTGACAGTAGGTCTTGACTAGTAAAGTCCAGTATCTAGAAAAATGGTGTTTGTGATGATGCATCAACTACCTTGAATATAGATTTAAAATTTGTTGGTAGATTCACTTTCTCTACCAATTCTGTGTACAGAATTGAACAACAAACATAATATTTGGGATAGATTTTTGTTTTGTTTTGTTTGTCGAGACAGGGTTTCTCTGTAGCTTTGGAGCCTGTCCTGGAACTTGCTCTGTAGAGCAGGCTGTCTTCGAACTCACAGAGATCTGCCTGCCTCTACCTCCTGAGTGCTGGGGTTAAAGGCATGTGCTACCACTACCCGGCTTTGGAGGCAGATTTTTAAAATACACAGTTAAAAAAAAAATGAAGCCCATGAAAACACAGGTTTTTCTGTTTATTGTTTTACTTTAAATGTGTGTACTTAATAAAATTCATAATGTTTCATTATATGATATTTGGAATCAGGTGATAATTGTGTAGTTTGAACCCTGAGTTTCAACAAGTGCCATTCACCTAAACTCTTAGCCCCCACTCCTCACAGTGCTACAAATGAGTTGTGGTCTCACCACAGCTTTTGCTTACACTGCAGGGTTCCCATCCATCATAGCTGTCCCTTCAGTATCACTGAGCTAGTGAAGAGATGGAGAATGGTTTATAGTGTGTGAGAAATGTTTCTCTGAGGAAAAGAAAACCTTCAATTTATAGATAGAGTTACCATGATCTTTCTCTTCCTCCCTTGGAGGAAGCAAAAGTGCTGGAATAGAGTAGCTAAGGAAGCCAGTTCTCAGACTCAGTCAGTCTTGTTTCTGAGGGCCACTTGTGGTCTATGACGTATTCTCCTGAGTGTCCTCACCTATATGTGTTGCCTATAGCTTGCTTTTCTCTTCATTTTCCCCACAGCTGTGAGAGCTTATTTTCAAAGAATAATGGATGAACCATCTCCGTTGACCAAAGCTCTAGACCTGAACCAGCATTCCCGCTTCATAATTGGGTCTGTGTCTGAAGACAACTCGGAAGATGAGATCAGTAACCTGGTGAAGCTGGACCTACTAGAGGAGAAAGAAGGCTCTCTGTCACCAGCTTCTGTCAGCTCAGATACGCTTTCCGACTTGGGAATCTCTGCTTTACAGGATGGTTTGGCCTTTCACATGAGGTGAGAAGAGCTGCATCATGGGTAATGTGTTTGCTATCTTGTTGTTTTCACTCTCATGTTCTGAAAAAATAACTTCACCTGCATTCAGTGGGCTCATTTCCCATGAATAGGAAATTCTGCACTTTGGGGAGTATCTTTTCCTACATGTTCCTCTTAGCTTTTTTCCCCCATCCTTTCTGCATACTAGCTCCTTCAGTATGACCCAGTGAATGAAAGTTAGGTGGAGGAATTCCTGTAGTACTTTAACAATGTTGTAACTTTCGTTGATTGATAGGAATTTTGCAGATTTGGCCAAATTTGTAGTTATTTTCCCTTCTTTGCCCCCCCCCCCCATCAGTGCTAGAGATTTAGCCCAGGGCCTTACATATGATAGGTAAACACTCTACCACTGATCTACATTCTTAGCCTTTGTGGGTTTTGTTGCTTATGTTTTGAGATGGGGTTCTATTACTCCTGGTTGGACTGGAACTTCTTAAATAGAGCAGGCTGGCCTGGAGCCTGTTGAGACCTTCCTGCTTTTGCTTCCTGAGTGCTGGGATTGTACACAGTGCCTGTGGACACTTTGTCTTTTTTATTTGCTTTTTGAAACAGGGTCTATTATTTTTCTTTTCTTTTTTCTTTCTTTCTTTCTTTCTTTTCTTTTCTTTTTTTTTTTTTTTGAGACAGGGTTTCTTTGTGTATCAGTCTTGGCTGTACTGGAACTTGCTTTTTAGACCAGGGGAGCCTCAAACTCATGAGATCCACCTGCCTCTGCCTCCCAAGGGCAGAGATTAAAGGTGTGCACCACCATCACCCTGCTTGAAACAGGGTCTAATGTAACTCCAAATTCTCTTGAATTCTTGGTCCTCCTGACTCCACTTTCTAAGTACAAGTTTTACAGGTATGTGGCAGCTTACTCATGTTAAAGTAACTGTTTTTTGTTTTGTTCTGGGACAGGGTCTTAGATGTAACTCAGGCTGGCCTCAAGCTCATTATGTAGCCCAGGCTGACCTTAAGTTTCTAATTTTCCTGTTGGTCTTTGGAGTGCTAGAGTTACTGGAATGCTGGGGTACTGGTGTGAGCAACCATGCCCTTTGATTGATGGTTGATTAGATAACTAGTTTAGTCATTTGCTTTTTCAGTTCCTAGGTTTAAAGAGTTTGAGAAATTACACACACACACACAGAGTAAAACAAAATGCTATCCAGGTGATTCTAATGTACACTGAGGGTAAATATTATAGTTTTAACTAAGATTAAACAAACACAGGGTAGGCACTGCTACTGTTATTACCTTAATATTAATGGGTCATAAAATAATTAGGCTCCTTTTTGTATATCAAGATATTGATTCTAGCTGGGCGGTGGTGGCGCACGCCTTTAATACCAACACTTGGGAGGCAGAGGCAGGCGGATCTCTGTGAGTTTGAGGCCAGCTTGGTCTACAAGATCTAGTTCCAGGATAGGATATGCAGAGAAACACTGTCTTTAAAATCACCCACAACCCCGGCCAAAAAAACTCCTGATTCTATAGTAAAGTTTCATATTGGTAACTTTACTATGGTTCTGATAATTCTTTGTTGTTACCCATGGGGCTCAGAATCCTAGCTTCTGTAAGATGAAGCAGTTAGTGTATATTAATAATCACTCCCATTTAAGCTATAAGGAGGTCAGAGGAGTAAAGCAACTTAGATATACTTTACTTCATGATTCCTGGGACTTGCAGTGAAACAGATAACTTACCTAAAGTTTTAGTGCTTTTTAAAATATATTTATCAAGGGCTGGAGAGATGGCTCAGTGGTTAAGAGCACTGTCTGCTCTTCCAGAGGTCCTGAGTTCAATTCCCAGCAACCACATGGTGGCTCCAAACCATCTCTAATGAGATCTGGCGCCCTCCTCTGGTGTATGGGTATTAATGGAAGCATGGAAGCAGAAAGTTGTATACATAACAAATAAATAAATCTAATATATATATGTATATATATATATATTTTTTTTTTATCAAGACAGAATCTCTTATTCCCTAGGCTGACTTGGGCTTGTTCTGACTTAGCCTCCTGATTGCTCTGATTACAGGCACAGACTACCTTGCCTGACTAGCTGAATGCTTTTGTTGTAGGAAGAGGGGAAATAGCTTGGAAGGTTGAGAATTCAAACTCAGATGTTCTAGTTGCATTTTTGTAATTGTTTTACTCTGTTCACCGGACCTTACAACCTTTTTCTTTTTTGTAAATATTTCTGATAGTTTTGTATGTATTTCTGTTAAAGTTACTTTTCTTGAGTTAGTGAACCAAGTGTTATACCTAACTTTAGATCAAAAAGAAGAATAGCATCAGGGACTAGAAACTAGGACTTTACTCAAACATGTTTTGCTACTTTATGATTTACTTAGGTTGACCCTTAGGTTAGTTCTGGTTTGGAAGTGTGTGGGAGTTGTCATGCTGAGACTTCTCACATTTGGAGGACAGAGGACTGGTGGTACTAAAACTTTAGCAATAGGACTGGAGGAGGTGGTGCACGCCTTTAATCCCAGTGCTTAGGAGTCAGAACAGGCAATTCTCTGTGAATTTGAGGCTATTCTGGCCTACAGAGTGAGTTCTAGAACATCCAAGGCTACGTAGAAACACTCTGTCTCAATACCACCATCATCACTACATTTATAATGTAGTATATCTTCCCATACAACCAAGAATTAGTCTCAAAATGTCATAGTCCCCTACTGAGACTTTAGGTTAGTGCTAAAAAAATCTTTGAAGTCACACTGATCTTTGAGAAGTTTTGACTAATTTAATTTTATGTGAAACATGAGTTATTGAATTAGGACTTTGAGTTTGGCAATGGTGCAATCAATGCTATTACAGGAAACTCAGCTGATGATATCCTGAGGCATTATGTAGGTGCCAAGCCATTCCCAAGGCCCTGGCTGTCAGGCAGAGGCAGTGTGGTCAGGGGCATGACTGCAATGTCTTGGGTGCCTCAATGTTGCCAGAACTCTCACGGTTGTTGCTCATGGCAGGACTGTGATCAGCAGATGGAAGAGGAGGGTTGCCAGTTTCCACTGACTACTCAGCTAATGTTCCAAATAAAACAAGATCTCTTCCTTGATCCATTTCACCCATGGATACGACAATATCTTTGGGAATAATTTAAATTGTTTCTTTTGATAGGAAGACTTCTATGATATCTGTAGCTAATTAAATTGTATGTGACCATTGGCAATCCATAATTTTTTCTTGAACTCATTTACTCTCTAAAAAATGAAGATGATGATTCAGTCACTGCTTTCACTCTTTGATACTAAATATAAACTTGTTGAGTTTATTAGCAGCTCCTAGAATGAGTAGCCTGATCTTTCACACATGATAGTGGTTACGGGAACAGGCTCATTCCTCACAAGTGTTAAGTAGGGCCATCTGAAACAAAGTGAAATAATTGCTGTGATTTTGATTTTGGGTGCTAATTAGTGGTCTGATGGGTAAGCAGGACTAGAAAAATAGACTTTTCTAGGGATGGAGAAGACATGCATCATGTTTTTCCAGAGTCAATGAAAGATTGGATAAATCACTTTCTAAGCTTTATCACCCACATATTTGAAAATAAGGGCTTAAGAAATAGTTACAGCTTGTTGGGAACAGGCAAATCTTGTTGAAGAACTGCTTAGACTTTTTACCGTTAGATAAGATCTACCTGGGCTTATCAGCTAGCGTTAGGATCTGTCTCTGAAAGTCATTAATTGAACATTTTAGAAGACTGTTAAAAGACTTAATGTGGACATCTTAATTTTGGCAACTTGTATGTGATTTGGTGACATCTAATAGAATTGTCTTATTTGTTTTAGTTTTGGTAGTTTCTCTGATGCCACTTAGGGTCAGATGGTCCTGCATACTTAAAAATGCACAAAATGATGTTAGCCCGTGCTGTTAGTCAAACAAGCTTGTAAACAGTTCTGCCAACTAGTATACTGAATTCCTGGCTAAAGTCCAAGTAGAAGCAAACTATTTCCCATATTTTGGTCTTTAACCTCTAGGATACTGTGATTTTTTTTTTTTTCTTTTTTTGAGACAGGGTTTCTCTGTATCTTTGGAACCTGTCTCAAAAACTAGCTTTTGTAGACCGGAATGACCTCGAAGTCACAGAGATCCACCTGCCTCTGCCTCTGCCTCCTGAGTGCTGGAATTAAAGGTGTGTGCCACCACTGCCCAGCTTGATACTATGATTCTTAAACCTACTTCATGCTTATATTTGAAACTTCATCTCATTTTTCTCATAAACACCTTACAATAATGTGGTCAAAGTACTGAATGGTTAGCTTAAGGACTTTGTTATCATCTGAGTGCACATGAATAGAATGTAAAATATACCATATCCTGGGTTCAAGGACAAAGTGGACTCTGTGAAAGAGAATTATATTCCTGCCTCTCATCTTCTGAAAACTGAAAATTAAGTAATATATGTTTGCCTGTAAGATGTTTGACTCTTCAGAAGAATCTAGAGAATGTTAAAGCGCTCTCTCTCTCCTTTTTTAATTTGTTTGTTTGTTTTTTCAAGACAGGGTTTCTCTATGTAGCAGCTCTAACTGTCTTGGAACTTGCTTTATAGACCAGGCTGGCTTTAAACTCACAGAGATCTCCTGCCTCTGCCTCCTGAGTGCTAGGAATTAAGACATGACCCACCACTGTCCGACAAAACTCTTTTGTAGTTAGAAATTACCTGTAGTTTCTCCTGTGACACCAGACAGACAGTGTATGAGTAAGTTTGGAATTGATTCTCAGATAACTTTTTTCACTGTTGTTAACTTAAAAAAAAAAAAAACCCAAACCCATATGGAGTTCTGTGCATGTGTTGTCTCTAGGATATAATGATGTTAAGGAAAGATTCATAGAGAATCTGGTATTGGCATTGAGTGATGGGGCCTGTTTTTTTGCTGGTATAGCTGTTCTGTTTTTCACGTTACCTTTTTTATGTATTAGTGCTTGGGATTGAACCCAGGGCCTCATGTTTATTTAGTTCTGTTATTGAGCTGGACTGCCCGTCCCTTAATAACATTCAGTCATGTTTTCTAGGTGACTGATTAGAAAAATAATGGTAATAATAGATAGCATTCATAAAGTGCTTTAGTGTATGCCAGACACTGCTCTGTTTTGTGTAGGGGTCACACTTAATCTTTAGCACAACCTGTGAGGCAGGTGTTGTATTATCATTCCCACAATATACATGTGGGGAACTAGGATATACTATGTGTAAGATCACTTGACTGAATATGGAAACTAGTGCGAGTCCTGCCAGCTATTCTATCAGACTTATGATTTCTTTGAGCAGGTCTTTAATCAGTCAGCTTTACTTCTAAAGGATAGAAAATATATTTGAAAAGTAATGCTTTATTTAAGAAACAGTACAGAAAATTGATAAAGGCTTACATATCCATCAACCTGAGATTACTCTCCTAATACTCTCCTTAGTCTTCTGAATTCTTTTAAAATTTTTATTTATGAATATATGTGTCTGTCTGGGTATGTGTATGCTCTATAAGTGTAGTGGCCTCAGAGATCCAAAGAGGGCATTAGATCCTATGGAACTGTAGGTATAGGTGGTTATGAATTTCCTGACCACTGTGGGTGCTGGGAACCATACTCAAGTCCTTGCTCTTAACCACTGAACCACTTCTCCAGCTTCTCTGAATCCTTTCTATGCATATACCCATATTAGACATTTGAGTTTCTTTCCTCCCCTTTTTCCTTCTTTGCTTTTGAGACAGAGTCTTATGTATCCCTCATTGTCCTGGAGCTCTCCTCTACCCTCCTGCTTCTTCCTCCCAAGTGTTTCACCATCATGACATGCTACACACACATTTCTTATTTTAATTTTTAAAAAAGTTTTTATATTTTATATTCTGGGCATTTTTCTTGCATGTATGCCTATGTACCACTACAGAGGCCAGAATAGGTTGTCAGATGCCTTGGAACTTGAGTTATAGACTGCTTTTGGCAGTTGTGTGAATGTTGAGATTAGAGTCTGGGTCTTCTGGAAGAGCAGCTAGTGCTCTTAACCACTAAGCCACCTCTCCAGCCCCTTATACATTTCTTTATAATGAAATGAGGTCATACTGTGCACACTTTTATAAACTGCCTTTTTTGGATGGTGTGGTTATCCTAGATTCTAGAAACCTTGGGCCTGGCATGTTATGTAAGCAATGGATTTACCGACCTAATCTATCAAAACCCTCCATCTTTCTATTTCAAAATTTTCATGTTAGTCTTGAAAGCTGGCTCAGTGGTTAAGGGTGCACATATACCTCCCAGCCTCCAATAGCTAAAAATGATGAACATAAGCCAGGGTGGTGATGGCACATGTCTTTATTCCCAGCACTTAGGAGGCAGAGGCAGAAGGATCTCTGTGAATTTGAGGACAGCCTGGTCTACAGAGTTCCAGGACAGCCAAGGCTACACAGAGAAACCCTGTCTCAAAACAACAACAAAATAATAATAAAGATAAACCTTAAATTTTTGCATTGCATTTAATATATACCCAAATTCTAATTCAAACAAATATGCAACACCACACATTATATTTTATGTCTCTTGAAGAAATTTTTTTTATATATATATTTTTTTTATATGGGAGTAGGCAGAGGTGTTCCTCTGTGTATACAGAGGTCAGAGGACAACAACTTCTCTCCTTTTACAATGTGGGCTCTGTGATCAGATCCAGGTCAGGCTTGGTAGTAAGTTGTTTTACCTCCTGAGCCATCTCACTGCCCCTTCGCTTAAACTTTTTTTATTTATTTATTTTTGCTCTATATGGCCTGGAACACTATTTAGACCCAGCTGGCCTCAAACTCACAGAGATTCTCCATCCTCTCCCTCCTGAGTGCTGGAATTAAAGGCGTGTACCACTACATCTGGTCCTCTTAAATATTAATTATATTACCACCCATTCCTTTGTGATGGTGACCAGAGACTTGTTTAAGAGGAAGTTAATAATTTGTGGAAATACGTGTATGATTGCTAGTGATTATTTAGTGCAAGGACAAAGAAAGGCAGACTTAACCATATGTACTCTATAGTTGAGTAGTGACAGCACCATCTTGGCACTTTCTTAACACTAGTAATGTAGTCAGTTTCATAGTCATGATGAGGATGGCCATTTTTGTTAAAATCTATTAAGAGTAGAGTTTTTTGTTATAGCTAAACTATTTTTGTTTGGCATAGAAAGAAATGGGAATTTTTAAATTTAGCCTCGCTTAAACTCCTTGAGTTTTATGACTTTAATGACTTCATTAAAGTTTGGTGATGGAGATAAAATTAAATAATAACTGTGTAAGCTTTCAAGAATATAAAATGTGCCACACCCAATATACTGTGGTTTAAATGTTAGCTTATAAATTTCTTTGAGACATGGCCTTGTTATGTAGTCCATTCTGGTCTTGAACTCAAAAGTCTCCTGCCCTAGCCTCTAACTGTTGGAATGATTATCTTGTACCCCTTAATTTTTTCTTTTTCTTCTTTCTTTTCTTTC
>NC_022014.1:14828234-14836337 GCF_000317375.1 Microtus ochrogaster | reverse complement strand
TTCTTTCTTTTTTTTGAGACAGGGTTTCTCTGTAGTTTTGGAGCCTGTCCTGGAACTTGCTCTGTAGACCAGACTGGCCTCGAACTCACAGAGATCCGCCTGCCTCTGCCTCCTGAGTGCTGGGATTAAAAGTGTGTGCCATCACTGCCTGACATAATTTTCTTGTTTTGATTTTGAATCAGGGTCTTACCATGAAGCTCAGGCTAGCCATGAAGTTACTTTGTAGACCCAGCTGGCTTTGAGCACTTGATCATACTGCCTTTCTTTCCTGAATGCTAGATTTACAGTTTGATGCCACTGTGCCTGGCTTGATAAAATGTTTTGACTGGGGAACTTCAGTCTTTTGCATAAAGTTTGGATATTTAGTGTTGAAAACTTGGTTACAGAGAACATGTACTGTCATTGTTAACAGTTCTTACACTGAGAATAACCTTTATTAAAATCACATGCCTTTTCCCTCTCTTGGCTCCTTTGTGTCAAGTTTTAACATGGTAAGTAGGGAACTGGCTCTAGTTGCTGTTTTCATCTTGGCTTTGCTTATAGATAGGCCTGTGAGGGTGCTTTATGTTTCTCTTAGCGTTTCTCATTTGGCTTGCCTAAGTTTTCCTCCTCCCCCCAGTAGCTTTCCAGATTTTCTTTCAGTGTTCTTTCCTTAATATTCCGAGGTTCCCAGTTGCCATGGCACTGTAGTAGCGAGTAGACAGAGAAGGTCATTATGAGATCTGCAACTTGGTGCTCTTGCTGGGGGCTTAGTCTGCTTTCTGTGTTGCTTGCCCTTCCCTCCTTTCCATTCTGAATACAGGAGCTGTCTGTGACCATGTATGTAAATCAGTCTCAGGAGTTCATTCTATAAAGTTACATAATTATTGCAAGTAGAGCTCTGTTCCATGATGTTATACCTCTCCTGTATTTCATGAGTTTCTCCCTTACTTTCTTTCTATTGGCATAAATTCACAAGTGAAGTTTGCGTTTATTGTTTTATTAATAATTGATCTTTATTTTATGTTCGTTGGTGGTTTGCCTGTGTGAGGGTGTCAGATCTCCTGGAATTGGAGTTAACAGACAGTTGTTAGCTGCCATATGGAGGCTGGGAATTGAACCTGGGTCCTGTGGAAGAACAGTCAGTGTTCTTAACCTCTGAGCCATCTCACCAGCCCTGACTTTTTATTTTTTATTATTAAAAACAATATGTTCATTGTAGAAAAGTTAGAATTCTGCCAAATCTAAAAAGGAACTAAAAATATAAAGTAGTTTCATCCAGTGATAACTCAATTTAATATTTTCTTTCCTTTTGGGCAGGGGGACTTTTCAAATAGGGTTTTTCTGTATCTTTGACTGTGGTCCTCTGCAAGAGCAGTATGTGTTTTTCTCCAGCCATGTTTCTAGCCCAGTTTTTCTTTTTTTGTTGTTCTCTGTGTCTCTGTCTCTTTCTCTGCATGTGTATTTTTGTATACACTTGTGTGCATCAAAGCTTTTTATTGTCAAAGGACAAAGTTACACAATTTAAAGATTTTACTTGGCTTTATTTTCATTTCAAGAATAGAGTAACCACTTCTTCCATAAAAAGGAAGTATTCCAATGTGATGAGCAGAGAAGATAGCATGCTACAGTGTTTCTTTAGTTAAAAATTAAATAGCTGGATGTGGTGGTACATGCTTTTAATCTGAATGCTTGGGAGGCAGAGATAGGCTGATCTTCCTTAGTTTAAGGCCAGCCTGGTCTACATAGCAAGAGTTTATCTCAAAAACGGGAAAACTAAGAAGCTGAATGGTCTTTCAAAGCTACTTTCTTTGTAAGGCAGGAACAGAGGGACAAAATAGTAAAGTAGTTATAGGCAACTTCAGTTTATTTCAGGCTGCTTTTGTGCATGTGTATGTACTAAGGTAAAGGGAATAGTATTGTATTTAATTAAATTGTCATAATAGGAGGATGCCTATCATGTCTGTAATCCCAGTTTCTCCAGAAGTTCATACAAAGAGCTCAGCTTCTGTTTGCTTAGGGCTTTAGTGTGGGTGCCCCACTTGTAGCTTGATCTGTCTGGTGTGCAAGAGCAAGAATAATAATCTTTCATAATTTTTAACACTATATATAAATACAACAGCTAATCACCCTCCGCTTTAAAAATTTTAAGTCTTTACCATTTCTTGAACAATTTATTCTCTTGTTTTGTTTTTAAAATCTATTTATTCTGTATACTGTGTTCTGTCTCCATGTATATCTGCACACCAGAAGAGGCATCAAATCTTATTACCGTTGGTTGTGGCCATTGTATGGTTGCTGAGAATGGAACTCAGGACCTCTGGAAGAGCAGTCAATGCTCTCAACCTCTGAGCCATCTCTCCAGCTCCCTATACTCTGGTTTTAACTGTCATCTTGGGATTCTTCCATGTGACATTCTCTGTTGCCTTGTCTTTTTGTTTTTGTTTTACCTAGAGTTTTATTCTCTAATGGCTTGCTGGGAAAGATAGGTGAGAAGTCGTTTATTTTCATGCTTGATAGATCCATTTGTTTTTACCTGGTACCTTACTTTTGCTGTTCTCTGTGCCTGGGCACACTACTGTTTTTCTTGTGCTGCTATTTATATTTGTTGCTTATCCTGACTTGGGCCTCTGTAGTTCTACCACTTCAGAGAGTAAACTCCAGTAAAATTTAATTGTTGCTGTGAAAAGGATAATTATTAAACTGTAGGAAAAGATGGAATGGTTCCAAATGTCTGAGAGCATCCTCTTGTTCTCATACACTCCCTCATCAAAGTGGGTACCAAAACACACTTGCTCTCATGGAGGTTAAATTAAGGTCTTGGGAGCAGACAAATAGCTTTCTGTTTCAGCTTCATCCTGCCTCTGTTTGCCTCTCAAAGTTCTAGTTATTTACAAATTTAAATTATAGTCACAAAACAGGGTCTTATCTGTTTACATGGCATTATGCAGCTAAGGACTTGGCATTCACTGTCTCCTTTTCTTTAAAGTTACCTATTTAGTTATTGGGTAGATAATAAACTGTCTTTTAATTGATTAGTTTTTATTTTATATACATGTTTGTGTGCCTGAAAGTATGCTATAAAGGCCAGAAGAGGGCTTTGATGCCCTGGAACTAGAGTCATAGATAGTTGTGATTGCTGTGACCTGAACCCAGGTCCTCTGGAAGAGCAACAAGTGCATTTAACCATTGAGTCATCTTAATAGCCTGAGGTTTTTAATTTTGTTTTGGCTTTGGTTTGGTTTTTTGAGACAGGATTTTTCTGTGTAATAGCCTTGGCTGTCCTGGAACTCGCTTTGTAGATCAGCTTGGCTTTTAACTCACAGAGGTCTGCTTGCCTCTGCCTTCTAGAGTGCTGGAATTAAAGGTGTGCACTACCACACCCAGCTTTAGTTTCAGTTTTTCTGAAGTCAGTTTTGTAGAGAAACAATTTACCTGTAGTAAAATTTACCCTTTAAAAATTACAGTGCTTGTGGTTTGATACATGTAGGTACTTGTGTAATGGTCATCTCAGTCAAGATCAGCATACAGAATATCTACATCCTCCCTACATGCCTTTACAGGCATTTCCCCACCAACACACTCCTGAGCTTTTTGTACTGCAACTCGGTGATCCTTATGTCAGAGTTTATGTGGAGTTACTGTGCAGTTTTGTCAAGTTTCCCTTGAGACTGATGCTTGTGAAATTCATCCACATTAATGATCAGTGTGATGCACTGGTAAGTGTCATGGACGTGGAAGCTGAAAGAAATTAATATGTAGCCAGGACAACTGCATACAAAAAAAGAAGGAAAGGCTTTTGTTCTCAAAAAACAGTGTGCCTGGTGTTTCCTGACTGTGTTTCCATAGATGTTTCATGATATAATTGAAAAAACATTAAAGGAGGCCTAGGAAACTATATTAATTTGTGTTTTAAACTTCCTTTGAAAACTTGGACAAGTCATTCTATTTTGAGGGCTTGTTTTCTTTCCCTCTTTAAAGTTCCAATCTGAGTATGGGGGAGAGGATGAAGTTCTGTTGTGTGTCTTTTTCTCTCTCTCCCTTTGTCCTTCCCTTCGTCCTTACCCCCTCCCCCTTCCTCTCTTTCTTTCTCTCTCCCTCCCTCTCTTTCTCCTTACCTTCTTTCCTTCCTTAATACTTTTTTGGGCATACTGGAAGAGCGAAGCACTAGGGTGCCTTTTTTGTTGTTGTTGTTGTTGTTGTTAAAGAATGAAGAAAGTTTAGCAAATTGAGTAGTTTGAAATGTTACCCCAGAGAGTGCTTTGGCATATTAGCATACACTGAGGGTCAGCAGTGGTATATATGGCCTTTTTTTGTGGCTGTATCATTAGATCTAGTAAAGTAGCCACTAACTAGTTTCTGAATGTCCCTTGTTGCTGTCCTCCTGTGGATAATAGCTCTATAAGTTAAGAAGAGCCACTTTAGCCAAGCCTGGTGGTGCATGCCTGTAATACCAGCACAAGAGACGTTGAAGCTGGAGACTTGAGGCTACAGAGTGGAATACAGGCTAGCCTCACCTACATAGTAAGGCCTTGTTTCAAGCAGACATGAACTCAGAGCCATTTTAAGTCATTAGAAAGGATGAGAAGAGAACTTACCCAATGACTTTTATAGACACACCAAGAGAAGAATGATTGTTTTTCTTTTTTCAAATCAGTAAAATTATGTAGGTACATAGAAAGTCACATATTAGATAGAAAAAACAGTATCATAAGATTTTGATACCACTCCTCTAGAAGACATGCAGTTTCAAGGGATGAAGAAAGAAACTTTTGTATTCAAAATTCGAACCAGGAATGGAAAATACTATTTTAAAATTTGAAACAAGGCAACCAACGAATATAGCTTTTGATTATTTTATTTTATTTTGAGTCCGGGTCTCACTGTGTAGCTCTGATTTGACCTGCAGCTTGATCTGTAGACCAAGATAGGCTTGAACTCAGAGATCATGCTGCTTCTGCCTCCTAAGTGCTGGGATTAAAAGCTGACTACTACTACCACATTTGACCTCTCAATCTTTTTATTGTCATGTTGTTTCTCTCTTTCTTTTCCCAAGCCTTGCTATCCCTCATTCTTTCCCTAGATAACAGGATACTAGAACACTCGTGTCTGTCTGTTTGCCTCAGATACATAGAATTTCAGATAGATAGATACTTCAGGTATATGGAATTTTTTTTGCTTGTTTGTTTTTGTTTGAGACAGAGTTTCTATGTATAGCCCTGGCTATTCTGGAACTCACTCTGTAGACCAGACTGGCCTGCAACTCAGAGAGTCTTCTACCTCTGCCTCCTGAATGCTGGGATTAAAGGCATGTGACACCATGCCTGGCAAGAATTATTTAATTATATAATCCCCTTTTTGTGACACACTGGTCTACATATAGCCTAGTTTTTATTTATTTTAAAAACAATCTTGTTTTTAAAATATATTTTTATTTACTGTTGTATGCGTGATATGTATTTGAATATTTATGCCACAGTGCACAGTGGAGGTCAGAGGACAACTTCTGGAATTGATTCTTCCCTTCCACCTTATGTGGGTCCTATAGATTGAACTCAGGTTTGCAGGGCAAATGCTTTAACCCATTGAGCCATCTTGCTAGGTTAAAAATAATCTAAAAAGAATTTAAAAAATCCTGTGCACACAAAATAAAGATAGGTCCTTAGCAGTAACCTATATGGCCTCTTAACTCTTTCTTCTGTCCTCCACCTACATAACTACTCTGCTTAATTGTCCCTTGGTCTGGAGAATACAGGTATTCATCACCTGTCTGACATGGGTACTATGAACTGAACTGTGGTCCTCTGCAAGAGCAGTATGTGTCTTTCTCCAGCCATTTTTCTAGCCCAGTTTGTTGTTGCCTTTTTTTTTTTTTTTTTTTTTTTTTTTTTTGAGGCAGGGTTTCTCTGTAGCTTTGGAGCCTGTCCTGGAACTAGCTCTTGTAGACCAGGCTGGTCTCGAACTCACAGAGATCCACCTGCCTCTGCCTCCCGAGTGCTGGGATTAAAGGTGTGTGCCACCACTGCCTGGTCAGTTTTCTTTTTTAGTGGAGTATGTCCTACCTCTTTTCATGCTTAGTTAGTGATTGAATCCAGGGCATTGTGCTTGCTAGACAAGTATTTTGCCTATAGCTGGACTAAATCTCCAACATCTCTGCCCCTTCCTTAGATTTATTTTGTGTGTATGAGTGTTTTGAATGAATGTATGTTTGTGTACCACATGTGTGTCTGGTGTCTGTGGAGGTCAGAATAAGGTGTCTAATCCCCTGGAATTTCATTAGCCACCATGTGGGTGCTGGGATGGGAACTGAAATCAGGTCTTCTCTCTGAGCAGTAAGTATTACCTACTCAGTCACCCCTCACGCCCCTTGTTTTTATGTTTGTGACAAGAGTCTCACTCTTTAGCCCTTATTGGCTCAGAGCTGGGATGACAGGCTTTATCCTTTTATCACATCCACTGAGGGCTGTTTCCTTTCCTGTGATCTACAACGTGTATACTCCACAACGGTCCTTGGGAAGTACTGTTGCATAATAGAAGAAAGGTTTTCAGAAGACACTAATGTTGTGAACAAATCCTTAATAAAGCTTCTCATGGCTTCTCTGTTTCTATAGATCCAGCATGTCTGGCTTGCACCTAGTAAAACAAGGTCGAGACAGAAAGAAAATAGACTCTCAGCGAGATTTCACTGTGGCTTCTCCAGCAGAATTTGTTACTCGTTTTGGGGGAAATAAAGTGATTGAGAAGGTAAGTTTCAGCTTACTAAACAATTTTGCTTAAAGTATGTGAGACTTAATGCCTAGATTTGTTGTTTTGGTTTGTTCAAAATGGTATTTAGGTTTTTAGGGACTTTGCCTTTTTATGTATGAGTGTCCTTTTTTCCCTAACATGCTACTAATACACATAATTTCACTGTTTACTTATTATATATCTCATACATATATTGATATATATATATATTAATGCTGGTAATTTGGTTATAGTTGATAACGGGTTGAAACTCTGCTTGTAATGTTCTTTTGAAAGATCCTGTGGAAATTGTATTAATTAAATCACTGCTTGTCCCATTAGTTCTAGCCTCTTATTGGCTAACTCTCACATGTTGATTTAACCCATTTCGATTAATCTGTATATCTCCATGTGGCAGTGGCTTACCAGGAAAGATTCAGCATGTCTGTCTTTGGCGGCTCCATGGTGTTCCTCTCCTACTCTGCCTTTCTTCCTCCCAGCATTTAATTCTGTCTTCCCTGCCTACCTAAATTCTGCCCTATCAACTAGGCCAAGGCAGTTTCTTTATTCATTAACCAATGAAAGCAACACATGGACAGGAGGACCTCCTACACCAAGCACATGTTGAAATATTTGCATAGCAAACATTTAGAAATATTGCTTGATCTTGTAAGAGTTGTTTCTCAGCAGTTTAGACTATCTACAGTTTTAGCTTGAAATTCTTTTTCAGACATAGTGAGATGTGTAAAAATCTTTGTTTTTCTATCATTGCCTTTCTTTGCTATATTTTCCTTCATTTTCCATATGATATCCTTTCTTCCTAGGTTCTTATTGCCAATAATGGTATTGCAGCAGTGAAATGCATGAGATCTATTCGTCGGTGGTCTTATGAAATGTTTCGAAATGAACGTGCAATTCGATTTGTCGTCATGGTTACACCTGAAGACCTTAAAGCCAATGCAGGTGAGTTTCTAGCTTTATGTCACTTTAGATATAAAACATTGAATAGATCTGCCTGTAAGTAGGAGAATGTTACCTTAGGGAGTTTCCCAAGCCCAAGATTGCCAGTGAAATCCTATGCAAAGATTTCTCTTTTAAAAAGGTGTCAGTTAAAAAAAGAAAAACCAAGTAATAAAATATATCAATACTAGATGCACAAAAGTGACTACCACAAAGGTCCCTGTGATCTGAGGTAAGTAGTGAGAAATTTAAGAACAAGTATTTGGACTAAAAGGTGTATGACTTTTTCAGTATGAAGTATTTGTTAGGCCATGTATGTTAGTATGTCTAATTGAAAATGTTTGGATGGAAATACATGGAATTAAAGAACATTTTACCTTTTTTTTTTTTTTTTTTGGTTTTTGGTTTTTCGAGACAGGGTTTTTCTGTGGCTTTGGA
>NC_022014.1:14817859-14828134 GCF_000317375.1 Microtus ochrogaster | reverse complement strand
CCTCCCGAGTGCTGGGATTAAAGGCGTGCGCCACCGTCGCCTGGCACCTTTTTTTTTTTTTGAGACAGGGTTTTTCTGTGAATCTTTGGCTATCCTAGAACTCACAGAGATCTGCCTGCCTCTGCCTCCTGAGTGCTGGGATTAAAGGTGTGTGCTGCCATGCCTGACCTAGAGAGCATTTTAGAATAAAGATTCCCATTTTTCCTCTGACCACTGAGGGAGAGACAACTTGGAACCCAAATGGGTTTTCGATACAATTTTTTTTGAGACAGATTCTCAGCATGTAGCTCTGGCTGGTCTCGAACTCACTATGTAAACCACAGAGACCTGCCTGCCTCTGCCTTTGAACTTCTGTGATTAAAGGTGTGTATCCCAGACCACCCCCTTTTAAAAATTTATTTTTATTTTATGCATTTGAGTATTTTGCCTACATGTATGTTTGTACCGTGTGTGTGCAGGGCCTGTAGAGGCCAGGAAAGGGCATCATATTTTCTGGAACTGTTACAGTTGCTAGCCTTCTTGTGGATGCTAGGAACAGAATTTGGCTCCTCTTCAAGAGCAAGAAGTGCTCTTAACCTCTAAGCCATCTCTCCAGTACCTTTTATATACTTTTTAATCACTATTTTAAGGCAGGGAGCCCATAGATGAGAAAATAGGCTATCCTCTTAATGCCTGTTTTGGTTTGTAAATGTGGTCTACATGTTGACAGTGTTATTAAGACAATTCCTAAGAAGTAGAAGTTACCATGCCATCTTATTTAAAAACAGAGATGTCACAAATTGCTGAAAAGCAAATGTTGGTATCTGAAATCATTTAGCTGCATCCTTTAATATCTCTCTACATTACAGTTTGCGTATCTGAAAAAGGAAGTTCATAGAGATGAGATTTTATATACTAAATATAAACTACTTTATTGGATTTCTTTTTCATAAGTCCATTTGTACCTGGTGTACGTACAAGTCATTTATTTAATCACTCCACAAACATGGAGATAAATAGGAATAAGATGTGATCTTGCTCTAGGAAACCAATGTTTAATATAATGAGATAAAGGCTGTGATAGCAACATAACAGAGGGTTCTGTGAGAACACAAAAATGAGACATCTAGTATTTGGGAAGATGGTTAAGAAGACACTTTCTAAAAGAACTGCCTGACCAAGAATAGGTAAAAGCTGTGACAGTTAGGGGACAGCGAAGAGTATACCAGGCAGAAAGAAGAGCAGATGATGGTATGATACAAGTATAGGAGGAATTTCCTATCCCACCAACTAACTCCCAAATAACCACATAGAGACTTAGTTAATTATAAATGCTCGGCCGATATTTAGGCTTGTTACTAACTAGCTATTACAACTGAAATTAACCCATATTTTTTATCTGCATTCTACCACATGTCTCAGTACCTTTTTTCAAGACCGTGTGTTCACCTTTCTTCTCCCCAGTTTCCTAGCGACTCCACCATACTTCATCCCAGTGAGCAAACTCCTTGTCTGCAAGTCCTATTTAACTTCTTCCTGCTCTAGCTATTGGCCATATAGTTCTTTATTAAATCAATAATAGCTACATGTCTTCACAGTGTACAAAAATATTATTTTACAACATTTTCCTTTTGCCTAATTAAAAAAGGAAGATTTTAATTTTAACATTGTAAAACAAACTAAAACAGTTATCAAGTAAGAATTACGGTTACAATATGCAGTCCATTTGTATTTGACAAGTTTAGAGAAAATACTCTATTATCTATCTTGTGAGTCTAAAGTTTTATAGCTAATTGCCTTTCTAACTAAGGAAAACTGTAAGTCTAACTAACAACACTCTCTTTTGGCTTCTGAGGACATGGCATACAAATGTTGTACAGACATAAATACAAGCAAAGCATCCACACACAACAAAATCTCAAAAAATTTTAATTGCTATTTTGCAGCCAAAATACAGATATGTTTAAGACAGACAATAATATGGGAAAAACACTGGCAACAGTTTCTACTTGTAATATAAGAGGAAAACATGTTTCCATATAAAATATGTGGAGATTATGAAGAAGTAGTCCATAAAAGAAGATTTAATGCAAGTGAGGTGGCATAGGCTGTAGTCCCAGGTACTCAAGGCTGAAGCAAGAAGTGTGCTTGATCCTAGGAACTCAAATCCAGTCTGTGTAGCATAGAAAAACTTCCATCTCATATAGCAATCAATAAAATAAAATAAATTCACAAGAAAAATGGAAAAGATACAAAAAGAATAATAAACATATAGAAAGAGATTCTGTGTCATTGATAACCAGAGAAATACAAATCCAAACTGCGGTAGATAGTGTCACAATTGGAAAAGATATATAGTACAGATGGAAGTGTAAACATTCAGTTTTATCCTACATTTATTTATTCTGTGTGTGTGTGTGTGTGTGTGTGTGTGTGTGTGTGTGTGTGTAGGTAGGTAGGTCACAGAACAACTTGTGGGATTCAGTTTTCTTTTGTCATGTGAGTACTAGGGATCTAACTCAAGATGTAAGGATTCACAGCAAGAGCTTGTATCCAACAAATCGTCTTGCTGGCCTGATTTGTCATTCATATTGCTAATGAAAATATAAAAATGTGAATATCTGCAGGCTGCAGAGGTGACTCAGTGATTAAGAGTACTTGCTATTCTTGTAGAGGACCCAAATTCAATTCCCAGCACCCACATGGTGGTTCACAACCATCTGTAACTCCACTTTCAGGGTACCTATTGCCCTCTTCTGGACTCCATGGGCACCAGGCAAACATATGCTGTACATATACTTGCTTAGATATACACATAAAATAAACAAATTTTTAAAGGAGGTGAGTGATAGGGCTTTAGTTCAGTGATAGAGGACTTGCCTAGTCAGCGCAAGGCCCTGGGTTCAGTCCTCAGCTCTGGGAAAAAAATGTGAATATTGTTTGACTTAATGGTCTTACTTGTAGGACACATCTCAAAGATAAATTGTACATTGCTATAAGGATATATAATACTATTTTAAGATTTATTTTACTTTATGTGTGTGAGTGTTTTGCTCACATGCATGTAAGTATACCTGGTGCCCATGGAGATCAGAAAAGAGCATTGGATTCCCAGGAACTGGAGTTGCAGATGGTTATGAGCTGCTGTGTATGCGGTGGAATTTGAATTTGGGTCCTCTGCAGGAAAAAAATGCTCTTAACTGTTGAGCCATCTTTCCAGGCCCCAGGATATATATTATCTTAGTAATTTTCAAATTTCAAGTATTCTTATGCTTCCATCAATATAATAAATGGATTATGGACTACTGAAATATAAAGTATTCATTTCAAAATTATATTACATAAAATTACATCTTGTCAGAACATGGAAGATACCCACAATGTGTTGTTAAACTGACTACAGTTTATTGCAGCAGTTCTCAACCTGTGGGTCGCGACACCTTTGGGGGTCACATATCAGATACCTACATTATGATTCATAGCAGTAACAAATTCATCATAATTAGCATTAAAATTCATTACAGTTAGGAAGTAGCAATGAAATAATTCTATGGTTGGGAGTCACCACAACATGAAGAACTGTACTAAAGTGTCACAGCATGAGGAAGGTTGAGGACCACCAGTTTATGGTTATATAAGTTACAGAAGTGCTAGAGCATGCTCTAGTTATCTCTGAGATGGACAATTGATGATTTCGACCTGTTTTAAACATTTGTGGCCCAGGCTGATGGCAAACTTGGCATTTTCTTTCCAGCACTTTCTGGAGGCGGGAGTTGGAGCTGCGTCACCATTCCCTGAACTTGACGTTGTAAAAATAGCGTTATTACTTCCTGAGCGTGTTGTCTGACTCTTTTGTAATTACCTTGCTTCCGTCCTCGAGGAAACGAACAAAACCAACTTTACAGTGAAATGTTTAACAGCTGCTGGTTCAGTGATTCCTAAATGTGTGGTTTAAAATCAGAACCTCCAATGAAATGATACAGAAATTATCACCTCAATGCCATGTATTCTGTGGTTACTGAGGGTAGTCTCTATCTTTACCATAGTCTTGATATGTCATAATAGTTTGGAAGAAAAATTATGTTTTCCTCATAAATTTATTTATGTTTTCAGAATACATTAAAATGGCAGATCACTATGTTCCTGTGCCTGGAGGACCAAACAACAACAATTATGCAAATGTGGAATTAATTCTTGACATTGCTAAAAGGATCCCTGTACAAGTAAGAGCCTTTGAGGAGCCAGTTCCTCCCTTTGCACTTAGAGTGAAGACTTCTTGTTCAAAGAATTTAATGTGAAGTCCTTTTTTCAAAATTTTTGATGATGTATTTTTATTTTCTGTTTGTTGTTTTTGTCTGCCTGTATCTCCTGGAACTGAAGCTGTTGTGTGGGTGCTGGGAATTGAACCCAGGTCTTCTAGAAGAGCAGCCAGTGCTCTTTAACTGCTGAGTCTTCTCTCCAGCCCTGGAAAATTCTTAAATGTCTTTATATGAAATAATTAAAACAGACAAGGAGAGAAGAAATGGAAGGGAAGGCATAGTTAAAAATAACCATAGTAAACAAAGAATGTTTGGAAAGATCTTTCAGAGATTTTTTTTTTCCTATTCTGTGCATCTCACCTTCAAGCCATCCCAAATAAGAACTTGACTATTTCCTGAAGAATATCTTAACTACAGTATGGTGCTGTTTTGGAAGATTCTTGTTTTCATATTGTGCTTGGAAATTTATAGTAAATATCTTAAAGTCCAATGAGGGGGGAAAATATCCTCTAGACCAGTGGCCCTCAACCTTCCTAATGCTGTGATCCTTTAATACAGCCCCTCATGTTGTGGTGATTCCCAACCATAAAATTATTTTTATTACAACCCTATAACTCTAGTTTTGCTACTGTTATGAATTGTAATGAATCTGTGTTTTCAGATGGTTGTAGGTGATTCCTGCGGAAAGATCTTGTGATCCAAAATGGGTTATGACTCACAGGTTGGGAACCAGTGCTAAACTTGCTAGACCATGTCACTACTAGATAGAAAGGCAGAGTTGGGTGGCCAGAATGTGAAGATTGTCACAATTTCCTTCCTTCCTTCCTTCCTTCCTTCCTTCCTTCCTTCCTTCCTTCCTTCCTTCCTTCCTTCCTTCCTCCCTCCCTCCCTCTCTCCTTCCTTCCCTTTCTCCCTTCTTTCCGTCTTTCTTTCTTCCTTCCTTTCTTTCTTTGCTTTCTTCCCTCCATCCCTTCCTCCATCCTTTCTTCATTTCTTTTTTACTTTTTAAAAATCAAAATACAGGGCTGGAGAGATGGCTCAGAGGTTAAGAGCATTGCCTGCTCTTCCAAAGGTCCTGAGTTCAATTCCCAGCAACCACATGGTGGCTCTGTAATGGGTCTGGTGCCCTCTTCTGGCCTGTAGGCATACAAAGATACAGAATATTGTATATATAATAAATAAATAAGTATAATAAAAAAATCAAAATACAAAATCAGGGTTTCTCTGTATAGCCCTGGTTGTCCTGGAACTCTATAGACCAGGATGTTCTCAAACTCAGAGATCCACCTGCCTTTGTCTCCTGAGTGCTGGGATTAAAGACTTACACCACCACACCCAGCTTTCAGGCTTTCTTTAGAAAGCTCTAAGATTCTGAGTTGCATTTCCTAAAGAGCAAGACTTGAGTTCATCTTTCTGATTCCACTTGTTTTTTTGTTCTCTTGAGGGCTTTTGTCATAAGCAACTGCTTATTGTTATTCTGTGGAAGGTTTGCTAGTTTTAGATCACAGAAGTTATACTACATCTAATAGGGCCAGCCTGGATACAGCAAAGCAATTTGTAGTCTTCTTAGTATCACCTTTAAGAATGATTCATATTGTTATTCTGTTTTTGTAGGCAGTGTGGGCTGGCTGGGGTCATGCCTCTGAGAACCCCAAGCTTCCAGAGCTTCTCTTAAAAAATGGCATCGCTTTCATGGGTAAGCCTTTTGAGTTACACTGTGCTTGTATTTCTTATGTCAGTTTTGTCCATATTCTGTCTTCTTACTTTTGTTTTTAGAAGTTCTTTCATTTAACTTCAACTTACGTTGAAGTTCTTTCATTTCATCTTGAAGATTTTTTTTTTGTTCCTGAGTCGTTTAATCTGAGTTATGAAAAAGACTGGTTTTTAAACATGGACTGTTTAAAAATCTTTGCCATTAGCATTAAGAAAACATGTAGAAGGAGAACCTGGTTTTTGATAGTAAAACTAACTGATTACTTAGGGTACCCTAATAGTGCCCTTAAATATGAATTAACACCTTTGTATTTGAAGTATATAATTTATATTCTACCAGTGAGAGCTATTTCTTCCTGCTTTTCTACTCTCATCATAGCTGAAGGAAAAGTGGGGGTTCTAGGGCTCCTCTGCAATGCTAACAATGCTTTGTAAGCATTATTAAGGGGGAAAAATATCTTTGTTATGTTTCCCAAGATCAAGTAGTGTATATTTCATACGTAAATCCTAAAATTTTAACAGCTTTACTTTAGGATTTAGAGAAATGACTTTGTTACTTGGTTAATGTGGATTTTGACTCATAAAATTAGATTTTTTTCAGAAATTTAATAATAGAATTTCTGTATGTTGAGCTGTTCTTGTATGCAACCAGTTTACTACATTGGATTCTAGAAACAATGCAAAGATGAGTCAAAGCGTGGTGGTCACTATTTGTCATGAGTGGGACAAGAAAGGAGGCAGAGATGCTGCTGTTAAGGTTCCTCTCTTGTTTTGTTTTCAGGCCCTCCAAGCCAGGCTATGTGGGCTTTGGGAGATAAGATTGCATCGTCTATTGTGGCTCAAACTGCAGGCATCCCAACTCTTCCCTGGAGTGGCAGCGGTAAGAAATTATTTCTTGTTTTTTGGTTTGTTAATTCTTATATGTGTGTATGATATGGGTATATGTGTGGTTGTTTTCCTAGGTATAAATGGTCATATGTGTGAATACAGAGTGGAGACCCAAATATCAAAGGCCTTCCTTTTCCATTCTCTATTTACTCTTGTGGTTTTTATCATATTTTAGGAATATAGTTTGAGTACTAGGTACAAACACTAAACTGAGATTTGGAATGATACAGGGACTTGATTTGGAGAAACTCTAGGACACATACTTTGGCAGGGGTAGGGTAGACTGGAAGCATCCTCAAAGACAAGCTTGCAGAGATATGGTCAGTAGTCACCTTTCTCCCAAACATGCAGAAGGATAAAAATTGAGAAATGATTTATCCTTGCCAATTCTCTAGAGTGTCATGTGAATTTTTAAGCAAATATAAGAGCTACCTCCCCCTTTATGCACTCACACACAGGGAATAAACACATTAAAACCTTTTAAAAATAGGAATGACTATTATCTTGAGACTGAACAGATTTGAACCCCTTTTCTTCTGACTCTCCAGAGCATTGCCATATCTTTTCCAGACCTGCTGGGTCAAATAGTTTAAAAGGCTGAATTTGTTCTTGTTTGAATGGAGAGGCTGTAGTGTTCCCCTTGGAGTTGAATACAGAGACATTTAGGGACCATGGAATCATGACTCTGCTGAGACCAATAAAACCACCATTTTTGTTTCCAGAGGCTCATAAAGATTAAATTATTTCTCAGACCTCTGGCCCCAGAGCAGGCCTGAAAACATTGAAGGTACTTTGCCTGTGTGTTGCTGTGAGAAATCTGCCATATTTCTTTCTCTCCTTTCTCTCTCCTTTTTCCTTTTCCTCTACTCCCCACCCCCATCCTTGTATCTTTATATCTAGATCTCTGCCCACTGTCCTTGATTTTTCTAATTTAAGAACCCAAAATGCTTGCCCATGCTATAGCTGAATACTGTTGTCTCCGTGGACTGATCAAGGTTTTATATTATTCTTCTACCCCCCACCAATCTGCCTTCAATCTTTGGTAAATACAATAGCTTTAAAAGAAGGTATCACAGAGCCAAGTGTGTGGAACATGTCTGTAATCCCTGCACTGAAGATGCAAAGGCTGGAGGATTGCAAGTTCAAGATCAGTCTCCACTACATGTCAAGTATCAGGCCAGTGTAGACTACACATCCTTTTTTGAGAGTGGGCAAAAAAATTGACACGAGCTCTCATAGGTGATCTCAGGTCATTATTGTCTATTGTAGGTCTTCGTGTGGATTGGCAAGAAAATGATTTTTCGAAGCGCATCTTAAATGTTCCACAGGATCTGTATGAGAAAGGCTATGTGAAGGATGTGGATGATGGACTGAGGGTAAGTACTGACTCTAGGGGTGGTCAATTCTAGATATAAATATGGGGACTTGGGGTCCGATTCATGACATACACCCTTGCTAGGTGTAGGGTTGTAAGGCCAGGACAAGTATACCTTAAGTGTGGAGTGAGGAAGTGACTTTAACCTTAAATAGTTTAGTCTTGAAGGGGACTGGTCACCCGCAGAGGATTTCTTGGGTGTTAATTCAGTGTTTTAAGGAGGTACTGATTCTTCCTCTCTGCCAGCTGTTAGTGTGTGAGGGACGCCAGAAGCACCATCCATTTCCCCTTGTGGATCAAGACAGAGAGGTCAGGCAGGTAGATGTCAGCTTTATTGTTATAGAGATATTTGTGGACATGACTTATGTGTATAGCAGCAGTGAAATTTATGGGGAATTAGCTAGGCTCCTCCTCACTCTCTTAACTGGCAGTGCTCAATAACCAGACTTCCCTCCATAGACAGCTTTTATCCTTCAACTTACCATATGACTGAGAAATCAGAAAGAGCATATGTTCAGTGCTGTGAGCTGGTTTTAGTGGAAGAGGCTGAGCAAGCATGCCCGATTTCTTTCCAAATTGGCCAGTTGAATAACTTTTTCTTTTGAGGAGTAAAGGAGTCAAGCAAGAGAGGCCCTGTGACAGTATTATCACTGAGAATTATTATCCATTAGAAATGTGCCCCCACCATCACCCTTTATTGTCTTATGGTTCCCTCCAGTGTTTCTCTTCCACTTAGTTGTGCACTTTTTTCTTATATAATTATATAATTCAAGTTAATCATCCTATGATTTACCCAAGGCTCTACTGTAACCAGTGTAATGAGAACTTTAGTATCATCCTTAGATGATTAATGCTGAGAATATGAAGAGACATTGGGACCACATGCTGAAAATTGGTTTTCTGACAGGTTTTAATAATATTTTGAGATTTTGTTGCTTTTATGTTTTATAAAATGTAGGATCAGGGGCCTGGAGAGTTGGCTCAGTGGTTAAGAGCACTTGCTGCAAAGGACCTAGGTTCAATTCTCAGCATCCACATGAAAGACTCACTGCCTCCTCTGGCCCCAGGCTTTCATGTGATTCACAGAGGTACAAGTAGGAAAAATACTCAATACACATAAAATAATAAAAACTTAAAAAAAAAGAAAGGAAGGAAGAAGAAAAAAAGGATGTTTGGAAGTTCTTAATTAACAAGTCTTGGTTATGTGGGGCTTGAAACTATGCCAAAACTGTTGCCTTGTATGATATATACAATATATATCATATAATATTATATAATACTTCATATTACTAGTTATAGTGAGCATTGGTGGCACACACCTTTAATCCCAGCACTCAAGAGTTTGAGGCCACCCAGAGAGAGTTCCAGGACAAGCCGGCACTATGTAGAGAGACTGTCTAGAAAAACAAAACAGAACAAAACTTAATTGGAGCTGTCAAGACATTAAATGGCATGTACACTTAACAACCTGGTCCCAGAGTCCCCACACAGTGTATTTGCATTTTTCTGTGGTTGCAGCACACTTCTACAGGTAGATACAGAGACAGGTGTACTGTCAGAAGCTTGAAGGTGAGCCAGCTTGGCATATGAAGCTGTGGAGAAATAAGTAAAATCTATTATTTTATTACTTTAAAATAAAGTGGCGACAAGTTCTGCCACTGCTAAAGGTCCCAGTGATACATGGAGACAATGCCTCTTGGTAGATGATACAAAAGGCATCTTAGGAAGATACACTGTTTTAGTCTGACTTGAATACTATTAATTCAGGAGGGTTCACATAGTCACTATGACTATGGAATGTCAGTTGAGTTCACTATTGTTTGTAGTTCAAGTTAATCATCCTATGATTTACCCTTTCATTTTAGTTATATGAGCATGTGTGCAGGTTCTTTGGAGGCCAGCAGAGGGTGTCAGATCTTCTGGAGTTGGAGTTGCAGTAATTTGTAAGCTGCTGGGGCTGGAGAGATGGCTCAGCGGTTAAGAGCACTGCCTGCTCTTCCAAAGGTCCTGAGTTCAATTCCCAGCAACCACATGGTGGCTCACAACCATCTGTAATGAGGT
>NC_022014.1:14800783-14817759 GCF_000317375.1 Microtus ochrogaster | reverse complement strand
AAATTGTTGCCCATGGGGGCTGGAGAGATGGCTCAGAGGTTAAGAGCATTGCCTGCTCTTCCAAAGGTCCTGCGTTCAATTCCCAGCAACCACATGGTGGCTCACAACCATCTGTAATGAGGTCTGGTGCCCTCTTCTGGCCTGCAGGCACACAAGCAGACAGAATACTGTATAAATAAATAAATAATAAATAAATAAACAAACAAACAAACAAATAAATAAATAAATTTGTAAGCTGCCTAGTTTGGGTGCAAGAAACTGAAGTTAGGTTTTCTGGAAAGTTGCACACTCTAACCACTGAGCCATCTCCCTAATCTTTGAAGACTATATTTTTTCTCTCTCTTTTTTTTTTTTGGTTTTTCAAGACAGGGTTTCTCTGTGGCTTTGGAGCCTGTCCTGGAACTAGCTCTGTAGACCAGGCTGGTCTCGAACTCACAGAGTTTTCTCTTTTTTCTTGAAGGCAGCTGAGGAAGTTGGTTATCCAGTGATGATCAAGGCCTCAGAAGGAGGAGGAGGAAAGGGAATCAGAAAAGTTAACAATGCAGATGACTTCCCTAATCTCTTCAGACAGGTAGAGTACACGTTGATTTTGCATGTATATCAGAGATAAGTGATTTAACTTATTACTGTATTTAGATAAACAGAAAATGTTGTTTGTATTTTTATGTGTATGTAATCTAAGCTTTGTTTTTAGCCTTTATCTGATTATTCATAGGAGTGGAGTGAATTAATGAACTATCCAATTCAGTGTAAATTCATTTGGTTATGTAATTCAAGCACTAGTTTTTCTTATATAGAGATAACTTTTTTCTCCATGGTGTGCCTCACACACCATGTTGGTAAGAAGAGATAATGTCATTCTACATTCTTGTGCTCTTTTTTTGATGTTGTCGGTAAGGGTATGATATGGTGGGATACACTCATCTGCTTAGCCTTATGTTGGCCTGATGCCAAGCTCTCAGATAGGCTTTTCCTTACTTCTTGTGAAGTTGGCTGGAGGCCCTTGAGTTTCTTCCATGTTCTGTATCCTGTTGGTCAGTAACCCATACCCTCACCTATGCTCTATGGCAATCCCACCCTGGCACAGGAGCCTCATGATAGATTCTCAGTGTGTGCGGACTGGGTGCCTCAGAAAGTTTGTCCTCTCATTTCTCTTGGTTTTACCTTTGCTTTCTATGGCAATACTACAGGTAAGTTGAAAAAGGGAGACCAAATTCTTTCCTGTTCTACCCTACAAGTCATCTTCACAAGCTTGTTTCCTTTTCTTTTCTTCTACCACCAAAACTTAAGTAAAGATGTGACAGAAAAAAGAAAACTGAGAGACATGTTTTTTACCTTGTCGTGTTGCTAGCACTTTTTTTATATACCTCCTTCTACCATCCTTTTCTGTGTATGCTCTTTGTTCACACCATTTTCATTCAGTGGCCAATTTCTTGCTTATTTCTCAAGAGGTAAGAGGAAAAGCTATGATTTGATAAAGAAAATTATAAAAGTATTGCTCTACTACATTTGTTTTGAATGTCAAGTTGATTATCACCTGTTCTTTTCATTATATTTCTTTTGTAAAGTTTAATTTTGTAGGTAGATTGTGTTAGAGGGAGACTGCAAGATTGTTTCATGCAGTTCAGAAAAAAAGGCTTACTCTCATAATGTAAAAATATTTTAATTAATGATAACAGATATTCCATAACTACCTCTTAGCTTGGAATTAAGTATATGAAGACTCTGGAACACTAAAAATTTGTTTAAAGTGAAAGTCCTTAATTTCTAATTAATGTCTAGCTAAATCAATCTTCCTATTCAAAAGCACCTAAAAATGCATAGTCATGGTACTGATTTCGTAGTTTAGTTAGTAGAATCGTAGTTTTTTGTGCAGGGTGCCCTGGTGTTATGAACCGTTTATGGTGGTGCATGCCTGTCCTCTCAAATACAATCAGGTTTATGTACATATGTATACACAAAAATAGGTATTAACAGATGGGATTAGACATGTTCAGTGGTATGGCCATAGAGAGCAGGGGGATCAGAAATTAAGGTCGTTCTTGATTTTAGCTATATTGTAGGGGACAAGAAAGAAAAACTGAATTAGATTTTTCTTCTTTTTTTTTTAAATATTTATTTATTATGTATACGATGTTCTGTCTGTGTGTTGCCTGCAGGCCAGAAGAGGGCACCAGATCTCATTACAGATGGTTGTGAGCCACCATGTGGTTGCTGGGAATTGAACTCAGGACCTTTGGAAGAGCAGGCAATGCTCTTAACCTCTGAGCCATCTCTCCAGCCCAGATTTTTCTTTCTTTAAAGCCTGTTAAGAGATTGGAAACTTTTCAAGATGGTAAAGAATTATAAGAGACTGGGAGGTGGTAATGCATGTTTTTAATCCTGGCACTCTGGAGGCAGAGGCAGATAGATGGATCTCTGATTTTGAGGCCAGCCTGGTCTACAGAGGGAGTTCTAGGACAGCCAGAGCTACGCAGAGAAACCCTCTTTTCAAAAAACCAAAAAATGGAAAAAAAAAATTAGAAGAAACAAAAACTTAGAGATAAGCCTGGGAGTTGAAGAAATTTTTTTTTCTTTCACAGAGCTATCTTCTAGTTTAAGGTAAAATAGCTAACTGGGCATGGCAGCTCACACCCCTAACATCAGGACTCAGGAGTAGGAAGCATGCTAAGCTTAAGGGCAGCCTTGTCTACATAGTAAGACCCAGCTTCAAAAAGCAAACAAATAACAGCTCCTTCCTCAGGAGAAAGAAGGAAAATTATGAAACTGGTTCAGAATTTTCATTTGTCTTATAAGACTAAGAAGACAAAATTTAGACTTTAGAGATGGTTAAACAGTAATTTTAGAGGTCCCAAGGACTCTATGTTTTATATTGGCATCCTGAAGGACTATACCAAAGCAGAAAGAATGAATCAGAAATAGATCAACTCCCATAGGAATTAAATTTTAGATTCAAAACACTTAATTTGATTCAGGTATTATGTTTACAATTGCCAATGCTCCTACCCATCTGCATGCATAAGGCCAATGTCCGTCCTCTCCAGAGAAGATTTTATATATAGTACTTCAAATTACTACTACTAATTTTTTTCATGTAGCATATTAAACAACCAATTTAAAGTAAGTAGGTATATAAATTACATGATTCAAAACCAAGAATTTAGATAATGGAGCTATCAGACAAGGATTTTAGAATAATTATGCTTAATACATTTAAGGAAATTAAAGGCAAGGCTGAGAATTTGTATAGAGAACTAGAAATCATAAAACATTCTAGAACTGGAACTACAATAACTAAAATTAAGACATCAATTAAATATCATGTTACAATTGAAGGAAGAATAAATCATTGAAATATAGAAGAAAATTTAGACTTAAGCAGAAGACCAAAAAAATACAGAAAATAGCAATACATAAGTTGCAAAGATGATCACGAAAATGCGTTTCTCTTCACATTTTTACTTACGGTGTAAAATCGTGTCTCTTAACATCAAATAGAGCAATCCTCTTTTTCACTCCTGGATTCCAGCTAGTCTTTTGATTTATTTTTACCAACAGAAGGTGGCAGAAATGGTATACAAATTCTGAAGCTTAGGTAGTTTATACCTTTCCTTATTGGAATGATCCCTCGATTGCCTCATGAAGAACCCATTCTACACTATTAGAGAAAGAGAGACCATATGAAGCAAAGCAGAGGAGAGCCTTCGAGCTAAGGCCTCTCAGTCCTACCAGATGACTGGTAGCACCATATTTGAACATGTCAGTGAGACTTTGTTAGACTATCAAGCCCTAGTTGAGCTATTAGACGGCAACAGTGCACAAGTGACAAGTTACTAGGTAAGTCTAGCTCAAAATAGTGTCCCAAGTCATTAGTTGTTTTCTTTTCTTTTTGTTAACTTTTAAGTTTGTTAGCTAGAGCTGTAGGTCAGTAATAGAATGCTTGTCTAGCCTACCTTCCACCCTAGATTTGATCCCTAGTACTGCCAAATAAACAAACACACAATAAAGGAAATTATTTTCAAAGCATAATTGACAGAGAAATTAATAGCAAAAGGCATGCTACCATCATGAAAAACATGTGACGCTATTTTTAGAATTAACTCATGGACTAAATAAGCTGAGAAGGATATTAATGACATTATAGAAATAGTGAGCAAATGTTAATGAAGCTAGAAAGAGTAAAGTATTAGTGGAATCTGGAAAAAAGATTACCCGTGTTCTATAATAGTGGAACAAATGACAGAAAACTATTATCTGAGATAACTTAAAAGATAATGTAATTCAGGGCTGGATATAAGGCTTAGATGTTCAGTTCCTAGCACTATTAGGTGCCTCACAACTGCCTGTAATTCTAGCTCAAGGACATCTGATGCCTTCACCTGACGTCTAAGGGCACTTGGACTCATGTGCATATATCCTCACACAGACATACATAGAAATATATATAATTAAATAATGATAATTGAAAAAACTTAAAAAATAATATAATTCATGAAATCGTGAATCTGATTATGAAGATCTCAAAGCAAAATACTGAAAGTATATATTAATGCTGAGTAACTGTAAAAGATGAGGAGTTGGGAGTGTACTTTAATTGGTAACATGCTTGTTTTACCATGCTTGAGGCCTTGGGTTTGATTTCCTTCACCACATAGCCTGAGCAAGGTTGTATGTGCCTGTAATCTCAGCACTAAAGGGAGTGAAGGAGGATCAGAATTTCAAGGTCATCTTCAGATACCTTTTGAGCTTGAAGTCAGCCTGGTAACGTGAGACACTGTCTGAAAAGCAAAAGGGACTGGAGAATGGCTCAGTGGTGGTTAAGAACACTAACTGCTTTTCCAGAAGATCCACGTTTGATTCCCAACACTCACATAGTGGCTTACAATAGTCTCAGGGAATCTGATACCCTCTTTTGGCCTTTTCGGGCACCAGGCACACATGTAGTTCGTAGACATAAATGCAAGGAAAACATCTATACACATAAAATGAAATCTCCAAAAATGAATAAATAGATAAATAAATTTCTGTTCTTTGAGTAAGGAAAACCAATACATACCCATTTAGATTTCAAGACTGCTGTGAAACCAGTGACTGCTGAGTATCTTCAGTCCTTTCCATTTGAGCAAGAATATCCTTTGTAGTTCTTTGTCCAATCTCATCATTAAGTGTTGGAGTTTGGGGAAGATAACTTGTCCTTTTAGTTCTCAGGTCTTTGGATGAAAGACAATGTAACTAAGGAGCCGAACCAAGGGGATTCTTTAGTTTCTGGACATGAGTCATGAAAGCAGTGGAGGTCAATCAAGCCTGATGACATGATTGGATGAGACTTTGGGGGTCTTGGGAGGGGGTGAGTCTACCTTGCATGTGGGAAGTCTGTGAATTATTGTGGACCATAGTACATTGTTTGCAGAGATGGCCACAATAACTCCTCCTGTTCCTGTATATACCCTTTACAATATGACTTTGCCATTCTTCCCATGAAGAGGTGGTATATCTTTCCTGACTCCTTGAATTGTAGACAGTTTTGTGGCTTGCTTAGACCAATATTAGGTGGCCAGAGTTACACACATATATTAGAGCCTAAGATTTCAAGAGGACATGCAGCTTCTGCCCTCACCCTCTAAGAACATTGTATTGAAGAAGCTTGGTCTGTGCTGTATACCATACTGAAAAGAACATTGGAGGGCTGGAGAGATGGCTCAGTGGTTAAGAGCACCGACTGCTCTTCCACAGGACCCGGGTTCAAATCCCAGCACCCACATGGCAACTCACAGCTGTCTGAAGATCCAGTTCCAGGGGATCTGACCCTTCACACCAATGCACATAAAATAAGTTTTTTTTTTTTTTTTGTTTTTTGTCTTAAAAAGAACATTGGAGGACGAGAGACTACATATAACAGAAATGGACACGTTCCAGTTGAGGCCTTTTATTATACCTACTAGCCAACAGTCAGCACAGGTCACCACATTTGTGAAAGAGGCCACTTGTGCCACCAGATGATATTCACACAATTGCAAGACACAGAAGAATTGTGCAGCTGAGCATCATGAGCAAGAAAATGGCTGATATTTTCAGTAGGCCACTGAGTTTTGAAGTAACTTGTGTAGCTAGCAAACTAAAGCAGAAAAACTGGAGTATAAAGAAATGGACTATAGTGATAGCCTCTAACATTATGAACTTTAAGACTCAGCTGTGAGAAAGAGAATGAAGCAAAACAATAGTTGAAGAAATCATGGAGCAGAGAGCTGCTGAAAGCAGAGAAAAATATGTCCAAGAATTTTCTTAAAACTAATAAAAGCTGCCATGCAAAAATAACAAAACCCTGAGTCTCAAGCATGGTGAATACAAGAAAAACCACATATAAGCTTATGAGTAAATCTGCCACCTGCTTCCCTCAAAAAGAAAAAATAAATGGAAGGAAAGAAAGACAGACACATATACTTACAACCTGAAAGCTGTTGGACAAAAGGATTACTTGAAAAAGGCTAAGAAGATTGACAGTTGAGCCAGGCATGGTGGCACACAGCTTTAATCCCTACAGTGGGGACACAGAAGCAGATGGGTCTTGGAGTTCTAGGCCAGCCAGGGCTACAGAGTGAGATCCTGGGGGGAAAAAAGAAGAAGGATGATCAACAGTTGAATTCTCAGTATTCATACTAGAAACTAAAAGAAAGAAAGGAAGAAAGAAAGAAAGAGAAAATTTTAAAAATTGGTATATATTTGAAGTGCTGTCAAAAATTGTTAATTTAAGTTTTTTCTACCCACTGACAGTGTTTTTCAAAACTCGAGATGGAAGACTTTTGACTTCAGCCTCATAGTGATATAATGTAAATTAGAGAATCATCTAGTTAGGAGCAATCTACATCTTTTGAGTAGATGGTAATATTTTTGCCCTGTTGTGGGATTTGTGTATGTGTGTGATTTCAAATATTTTGTTTGCCATTTTAACGTACTGAATGTTTCATGTTTTCATATTCCTTAATTAATACTGGTGATAAAATTAAGAATGTTGCACATTAATGATAGGATTATATTTCTTGTACTCTGTATTCCCATTGTTAATGTAGTCTTGGAAACTTTTAGGCACTGCTTATTGAAAACAAACCAACTTTTCAATTTAGAAAAAATCCTTACTAGTTAAAATTCTTGCTTCCTTTTCCAACACAGGTTCAAGCTGAAGTACCTGGATCACCTATATTTGTAATGAGACTAGCAAAACAATCTCGTCATCTGGAGGTCCAGATTCTAGCAGATCAGTACGGCAATGCCATTTCTTTGTTTGGTCGTGACTGCTCTGTACAGCGCAGACATCAGAAGATCATTGAAGAAGCTCCTGCTGCTATTGCTACCCCAGCAGTATTTGAACATATGGAACAGGTGTGTCTATTAAATGCTTTAATTGCTGTTTTCCTACACGGAGACAGATCTCACTCAACTCATACACTATTACGGGAATGGAAGAAATTTAAGCAGTGATTCTCGATAATGGATAATATTTTTTTTCCTTTTCCTGGAGGAACATATTTTGATGTTGTTCTTTTAGGAAAATTGTCAAGAAACTTACCAAAGTCTAAAAATAGTTAATCCTAAAAAAAATAACAAAACCAACAACAATAACAACAACAAAAAGCCAATGCACTATTTTGAATAAGGTAGATAAGAAACAAGTTGGGATTTTTAACAAGTTCATGAAGAGCAAGTATAGTTTGCTGGGTTGACTAACATCAAGTCTTCTTCTAGGTATGGTGATTGTACTTAGGATTTCAGCCGTTGGGAGGCTGAATTTGGAAGATGGAGAAGTCTAGGCTTTCCTGTGCTGTATACTGAGACCTTGTCTAAAAAGAAAGTATCTTCAGCTGATTTCATTTAAATTCATTATCTTATCATATAAAGTCCTCTAGGTATCTGTGAGCTTACATTATTTAATACTTTTATATAAAGAAGGATGTCCTCGTCATGAGTGTGCCTTGAAAATAGTTGTCGCTTAGGGACATAAACATGATCTTTTTTGTTTTTCCTCTCGTGGGAGAATAACCCACTCTTTATGTTATTAATGATTCATTTTCCTTCGTTCTGAGTTCAAAACAAATTGAGCTATATTCTGTCTCAGCTTATTTTCTATTTATTTTGACTCATCTGCTGTAATAGGGATGCCTCAAACATTTTTAAAAAATTTTAATGAGGTCTAACTTCCTAATGATCTCTGTCATCCTCATTTTTGTATATAGGCTTCTACTCGAGACTGAGGTTTATTGTTCTACCCTTCCATAAGATGGGGCTTGACAAACTATAGCTTAGCTCACAGACCAAATCCAGTCTGTCATTTTCTTTTGTAAATAAAATTTTAGTTTTTATACTCAAATTTTTATGCTCAATAATTTATATATTATATTTGATTGTTTATTGCTAAAGTGAGAGAACTGAGTAGCTGTGATAGAGACTATGGCTCACCAAATTGAAAATTATTACTATCTCAAACTTTACCAAAAAGTTTTACCAACCTTTGCTGTTATATGGTGTCAGAATTTTGATAATAAACAAAACAGGGACTGCTCTTTCGTTTACTGACCACCCATACTTAAAAAAATCACACAGAAACTATATTAATTACAGCACTGTTTGGCCAGCGGCTCAGGCATATTCTTAGATAGCTCTTCTATCTTAAATGAACCCATTTCTATTAATCTGCATATCTCCAAGAGGCTGTGATTTACCAGTAAAGTTCTGGCTAAGGTCTTTCTCCTTTGGCAACTACATAGTGTCTCCCTGACTCCACCTACTCTCTGTGTATCTCTGTTTGGGTTTCCTGCTTGACTGTACTCTGCTATGCCTTTGGCCAAAACAGCTTTATTCATCAACCAATAAAAGTAACACATACAGAAGAACATCCCACATCAGATAATAAAGCAAACACCATCATTATGTTCCTATTGTAGCCAGGATGCAGGGGCCCTTAGAGGGCAAGCAAATAATAACACGATAAATAAGTCATATATGACACTTCTTATGTTCCTCTGCACAAAATTTCATAATAATCCAGCATAAAAATTGTTAGGAGTTATAGTCACTAACTGGATGACCATGTGCTAGCTGAAATTTGAGAAAACCTTTCCTAAAAAGATGAAGAAAAGTTGTTGGAGACCTGGAGTAACCTGTACCTTAGCTTATTTTTGCTACCCATTTCCTGTTCGTTAGTTCAGGCTGAAAACACATGTGTTTCTTTAAGGAAAACAGACTGAAGTCACCACAGTCACTTAGCTGTAAGATAGGCATATCAGATCAAGTGTGTTTAGGTTACTGAGAGTTCTAGGTGAGCTACTTTCCTTTCTGCTCATGGGCCAGGGATCTAAAAAAAAGTTTTGTCTTTTCCCCCTGTATACCTATTATGCAATGGTAGAATGGAAGCTATAGAATTGCTATTTGGAAACGTGCATGATACACATCAATCATTGGCCCACAGAAGCTAACAAATCTTTCTGTGCAGGAGTTGTGCTGTCCCTGTTACATAGTGGAGTACTTCCTCAGTTAGACCTGGCTGCCCCTGGTTCTGCTCGTAGGAAGTAAGCTCCTTTGCCATTGTCTTCTAAGACACCTGAATTGACTCTTAATTAGTTTCTGTAACATGGATTTTACAGGCTCTACCTCCTTTGGGGAAAATTTCATAGCCTGATTCTCACTGGTGCAGGATTAGAAGTACAAATATGATTTTACTCATTAGTCACTATATTTTGAAGGCCAGGCTTATGGGCTGTTCAGAAATATAATTCCCTCAAATATTTAGTAACCTTCTAAGCTGATTACTCATGTTCAGCTTCAAGTTGGAATAATCAGATGTAGTAATTTCTTTTAGATGTAAAAACTTCTCTTATTTGGTTTTGTACGTAGTTTACCTCTCTGTAAACTATGTACTTGACTATTTTGAAGCCAGCAGAAACTAAAACAACTCCCTTAATCTGTTTGACACTGAGTTGCTTTGGTTAAAGAATTTAATTTCTCGGCGTTGGGCTGTAAAAGCAGTTTCCTTTTTCAACTTTTTAAATATTTTTTGTTTGTTTGAAAGTGTCACCATTTATTGGCCTGGAAGTCATCTAGTAGAAGCAGGCTGGCCTTTGCTTTTGGAGTTTTTGGGATTATGAGCATGCATTTGAATCTTAAACTTTGTGTCTCTTTCTGTCTCTGTCTTTCTTGGGGGCAGTGTAGAGTTTTGTGTATCTCAGTCTGAACTCAAACTCTGAGGATAATTTTGAGCTTCAAATCCTCCTCCCTTCATCCCTCTCAAGATATGTGTCTCCACACTTGGTTTATGTGGTGCTAGATCCTTGTGCATGCTAGGCAAGCACCCTATCCACTAAACTACAGCCCCAGTCCTTACCTTTTTTCTTCAGATTTAGATGATATGTAGCAAGCATTCTATTTTGTAGGAATTAATGTATTAAGTGTGTCATTCTGTAACAAGGAGCTCACCTTCCAGCCTTCCAGTCTGTAGTGTGTTTTCTTGTTAATTTCTACCTTAGTACATCATCACATATTTTAATTTTTAAAATAGCAGCAATCCATCTGCACTTCCTAGAGACCATTTTGGTTAGGATACAAGTTGCTATAATAAAAATAACCAAAAATTTGACCCTATGGAGATAAAAATTTCTTTATCATCATAGTTTGAGGTAAATTTTACAGGGCTGATGGGTTAGTTAAATTTCATGAGATCGTCTTGAGATTCAAGTCTTTTATATTTGCTATTCTTAACTGCATTCTCTTCTGCATGGTTGAAATCTCATATGTATGTTTATGCATCTCATCAATGCTTTAATCCCGTTGGTGAAAACATAGTCCCTATAAGAGATTTGTTGGTATCTACATGAGAGATTAGAAAACCCAGTCTTTAGCCAAATAGCAGTGGTTCAAAGAAGATGATATATTGGGAATACCAGAAATTAGAAAACAATGAAGAGTTTGCTACCATCTGTGTTTTTCCACTATGCTCTTTTGTCTGATGGGAGGTTGCTTGCAATCTAATCTGCAAACACTCCTTTCTCCCACTTTTCACTGATTTTTGTCATCCATGTCCCAGGATATTGCATAATAATTAGACGGGTGTGTGATTTTCTTAAATGTGGTTCAGTGTCTTTGGTGGCTTGTACAAGCACTGGGTAGTTGACAGCTGTATGTAGTTACAGTGATGCAACGATTGGACAAAGTGAGAAACTTAAACAAGTTTCTTATCTTCCTTTAAGTGTGCAGTAAAACTTGCCAAAATGGTTGGTTATGTGAGTGCTGGTACTGTGGAATACTTATACAGCCAGGATGGAAGCTTCTACTTTTTGGAACTGAACCCACGGCTGCAGGTTGAACATCCTTGTACAGAGATGGTGGCTGATGTCAATCTTCCTGCAGCACAGCTTCAGGTGAGTCATCCTGACCTGGACTCAAGTTAGAGATTAGAAAATCTGGGAAACTCAGAGATACCTGAAAGACTGATGAGAGAAAAGAGCATATAAGCATAGCCTCACCTATCGTCATTCTCAGTAATGTGAATTGTGTGCGTATTGTTTAGTTTTCTGATTTGTTCAAACATAAAAAAGTACTACTGTATCTTCTAGCTAGAAACAGCCAATAAACTGTTTTGAGAAGAAAGATTGTGTTTAAAGATTGACTTTAAAGAAAGTCAATCTACTTTGGGTCTGGAGAGATGACTCTGTGGTTAAAGAACTGGCTATTCTTCCAGAGGACACAGATTTGATTCCCAATATCCATTTGGTGGTGCACAATAGTCTCTAATTCCTGTTTCAGGGGACCTATGCCCTCTTCTGGCTTCTACAGTCACTGCATGTGGTACCCAGATAAAACATCCATATCATACTGTAAAATTTTTTAAAACAATCTGCTTTGTTTAATTATTTAATTATAGTAAACTTTATAATGTTGGTTTTAATCCCCATATCTGTTTCTAGTCTTATTTATTGAAGCAACTCTGTATGGAGGTAATGGTCAATATTTTCTAAGAAAGACTGTAGTATTATGTATAAATAATGTATAAAGTAGTAGCTATTAATTCTGTGGTCTTATTTCAGCCTGGGAAACAAATACTGTGGTAAATAGCAGAAGTAAATGATGAGATTAGATACTATTTTTAACCTGCTTCATTTTCAGACTGGGCTGGTTCACCCCATTAGGCAGCCTGGTAGTCTCTGCTCCCTGGAGAGACCACATTGATGCTGAACTTAGTGTGGATACCAATGAGCATCTAATCTCAAGCAGTCCTCCTACCCCAGCCTCTCAAGTCGCTTGGACTATAAGTACATGACAGAGTGCCTAGCTGATAATCTTGTATGACCTAGTTTTGAGTCTTAATGAGAACATCTTGCGTGGTCCTCTTAAAAATTCAAGGGTTTTTGCGGGTTTCTTTATATTTTTTTTTAACATTTATTTGTGTGTATGGGTATGCATCTTCCACAGTATGTGTTTGGAAGATATATAACAACTGTTGGGAATTGGTTCTCTCCTTCTACCATGGGTTCTGGAGTTTTAAATTCAGATAATCAGCCTTTGCTGTGAGTGACTTTACTTGCTGAACCATCTCATTGGCTCTTATTAGGGTATATTAATTTATAAATAACATTTTTTTTGGGTGTGGTGGTACATTCCTATAATCCTAGCATTACAGGGGCAGAGGCAGAGGCAGAAGCAGGCAGATCTTTGTGAGTTCGAGGTCAGCCTAGTCTATATAACAAGTTTTTTGTTTTGTTTTGTTTTTTCTTTTGTTTTTAGAGACTGGATTTCTCGGTGTAACAGCCCTAGCTGTCTTAGAATTCGCTCTGTAGACCAGGGTGTCCTCGAACTCACAGAGATCTGCTTGCCTCTGCCTCCTGAGTGCTGGGATTAAATGTGTGAGCTGCCACTCACTGGCATTACATAGCAAGTTCTAGGACAGCTAGGGCTACATAGTAAGACCCTGTCTCAACAAACAAAAAGACAAGGTTTCATTATATTTTCAAACATTTTTGTTTTGTACTTTCATCATATCCTTCCCCAGTTACTTTTTCTTGTCCTCTCTTTGTAGGAACGTACACTGGTCCTTCCCAAGTAAAGGTCTAAAGGCTCATTTACTTTTTTCAGTAGTTTGCATGCTTAGAGACAACTATAATGTTAAGACTTTTTAGCTATCTGAACTTCTTGACTGACTGTTGTCTTGGATAATTTTATTGTTATCCATCCATGGAGAAATGATTGTAGAAGAAAATCTCTGTTGCATTAGGAATTTGGGAATATTGTAGGAAAGGGGGATGATCCTAGAAAGTAACCCTTAGCACTGTATTCTATTTTGTGTAATTTAGATAAGTGTAGAACACGGAATACAAAAGTAGAGTGTTTTTGTAGTAACTTCAAAAAATGCAAAGACTGTTATGTATTTTGATAGCTTCCATCTGTTAACAAAAGGGGGCTGTGGAAAATTACATGTGTTTTATTACTTTTCAGATTGCCATGGGGATCCCTCTATTTAGGATCAAAGATATTCGTATGATGTATGGAGTATCTCCTTGGGGTGATGCTCCCATTGATTTTGAAAATTCTGCTCATGTTCCTTGCCCAAGGGGCCATGTAATTGCTGCTCGGATCACCAGTGAAAACCCAGATGAGGTAACCCTTCACTTTAAACAGTTTAATATTAAGACAAGTGTCTGAGACCATGCTTTTTAAAAGCCTTGGAACTTCATTTTGAGAGGGAAATTTATAAAAGATTCTGAGAACAGATGTTTGATGGTTGTTGCACTGACCATTTAATTTCACTTTAGTGACTCAGGAAGCATCTGTGAAACTATAGCACTGGGCCTTGGCTTGCATGGGTTTTGGGTCAGCTGTGCTTGATCCCAGAGCCTGAATCCTGAATACCAGTGTTCTTTTCCTTTGAAGTATGATGTAGTCTCTCATATTCTTCACTTTCTAACAGGGGTTTAAGCCCAGCTCGGGAACAGTTCAGGAACTTAATTTTCGAAGCAATAAGAACGTTTGGGGTTATTTCAGTGTTGCTGCTGCTGGGGGACTTCATGAGTTTGCTGACTCCCAGTTCGGTCACTGCTTTTCCTGGGGAGAAAATAGAGAAGAAGCAATTTCGTGAGTATACTAGCATTTGATTGTGGTTTGCTTAATAAAATTGGGCTAATCCTTGGTGAAGGTATGACCATCCTTCATCTGCTGTGGAAAGCTTACTTGAAGAAATTTATCTTAGTTTGTACTTGACAGATTTTGTATTTCATTCTGTAGTTCTTGGCAGATGTTTCTCTGCTTCTCGTGAGTCTTTGCAAGATGTTCTTTTTTTTTAAACACATGAAATCATTTACTATGTTTTTGTTTTTATAGTAATGGTAGTATTATTGGGGAGAGGTAGATTTTTTTAAAACTATGAATTAGGTATCAGATAACTTATATATAAAGGTCTGTATCTGTCAGAATAAAATAAAGTGCTTCTTGGGTACCATGATTTCACTTACAGCCTCACAGTGTAGCTGTGAACAATTTATAGTCATTAAATTTTCTAATTTGACAGGTAAAATGTTTACGTGTATGTGTGTGTATAAATGTGTTTGTGTGTGTGTGCGTGTGTATACATTGGTATGCCACATGCTGCTTTGATTTTTGCATGCTTTGTGGATTCAAGCTCCCCAATATTTGCATCATCTTACATTCTTACCATTTTGTAATTCTGGTGATAATCCTTTAAAGTATGCAACCCTAGCATTTTCAAATATGCAGTATTATTAGCCACAATCACCTTGATATCTTGACATTTAAAATATTAAAATCTTGCTTGTTTTTTTTTATGAAAAGGGGATAAAATAATTGTCAAAATTTCATGTAAAAGGGCTGGAGGGATGGCTCATTGGTTAAGAGCATTGCCTGCTCTTCCGAAGGTCCTGAGTTCAATTCCCTGCAACCACATGGTGGCTCACAACCATCTATAATGAGGTCTGGTGCCCTCTTCTGGCCTGCAGGCATGCACACAGACAGAATATTGTATACATAATAAATAAATAATAAAAAAATTTGCATGTAAAAGACTTCATTGTATTATAAGTATGCCACAGTTTACACAAATATAAATGGTATATTAAATATTAATATTCTGTTAATCATAAATATCAAATTATCAGCAGTTTTGTTTGACTAAAAAATGAGACTTTAGGAAATAATTTTGATGTATTTAATATATGTTTTAAAATATCTATCCCAGATTAAAAATTAGTTCATCTGCCTCTTTCTGTCTTTCATCCCTGCTTTCTCTTTCCTACCCCTCTCTCTTGCCAGTTCTCTCTCTCCCAGCCTTCCTCCTTTCCTTCTTTTCTTTGTGGTACTAGAGATTGAACCCAGGACTTTATAAACTACTTATAAACTTCTCTTTCTGTTTTAATTTAAGCTTTAACAATGTGTTGCCTATGCTAGAGATTTAATAGTATTCCCTTCACCTTTGAACTGTTCACAGAGTGGGTATTTCCTTAGGATTTGTTAATAGTCTTAAGGGTATTCCCTTAGTATTTTTTAATAGTCTTATTTGTTATTATTGTTGCTGTTAGATTTTTTTTAAATTTCAAGTGTCTGAGTGTTTCCCTGTATGTATGTATGTATGTATGTATGTGTGTGTATGTATGTATGTATGTATGTATGTATGTATGTATGTATGTATGTATACCACATGCATGGTGGTGCCTACAGAGGTCAGAACAGGGGTCAGATTTCCTGGAACTGGAGTTACAGATTATTGTGAGTCAACATGGAGGTGCTAACAAATGAACCTTGGTTCTCTTTAAGAGGAGCTAGAGCTCATCTTTCCAGTCTGATTCTTAAGTTTTTAATAATGTTCCAAGAGTGAGGAAGTCTCACTGTTTCTGTTCCTCTCTTTTGTACTTTATACTTATTTATATTTATTCAAGATTATATTTGAAAATTTTCAAAATTATAGCAGTGCTACCAGAAAAAAAATGTATCGAGTTGCATTTCACTGTTTTATACTGCTTTAGAAAGTTGATGGTATGTGTGTGTGTGTGTGTGTGAGAGAGAGAGAGAGAGACAGAGAGAGACAGAGACAGAGAGAGAGGATAAAGGAAGAGGAGAAATGTAGGGGAGGACTCCTGGAAATTTAACTTTGATAATCAAGCTTGGTGGCAGGTTAAGCCAGCTTGCTAGCTGTAGTCCATTTTGTGTGACTGCTTTTTATAACTGGGGCATAAGTTGAGTATTTTAGACAGTCACTTTTCCTCAGTATGTTCTCAGACAGGCCTCTGTTGGCATTTTTGTTTCAGTCTTGATTAAGCAGACCACTCTATTTATTCTGCAAGCTATGTCTGATGGCTTGCTCAGAAGTCCGACTTCTGCTCTGCTCTGTGTATTTATTTCTCTACAGAAGAAAGCAAATTAGGTCACCTTTTAGCGTATTGCAATAGTCTCTGCAATATGTTTGCTTACTACTGTGTCAAAAGTTCTTTTTTTCAGCCCAGAACTTCCTTAGTTACATTCTTTGTTACAGCTAATCTGTACTATTTGCTTCGCCTTTAGATGTTTTTCTCTATAATAGTCTTAGCCCCCGCATTCAATATCATTTCTTATAATGTAAATACAAAGAAAACAGAAACATCTGTGCTGTTACTGCTATATCCCTTGAACTATAGTTCATATATTTGTATCAGCATTCAGAAAATAATTGCTGAACCTCTGTCGGTATCTTCAAGCTGTCTGTTTCAGTCACACTGTTTCCTGAACACAGCACCTATTTTTTCTTGCTCTTGTTTGTTTTGTTTTATCTTCTTTTTTTAAAATATTTATTTATTTATTATGTATTCAATATTCTGTCTGTGTGTATGTCTGCAGGCCAGAAGAGGGCACCATACGTCATTCCAGATGGTTGTGAGCCACCATGTGGTTGCTGGGAATTGAACTCAGGACCTTTGGAAGAGCAGGCAATGCTCTTAACCACTGAGCCATCT
>NC_022014.1:14799685-14800488 GCF_000317375.1 Microtus ochrogaster | reverse complement strand
TTTTTCTTTCTTTTTTTGTAGGGAAATCTTGTCAAAGTTTCCTAACCTATTGCCTTTAAGTTTATTTTGTTGCATGGAAATAATATATAAAGTAAGGATAATATATAAATTAAGATGTAAGGATGTGGAAAACTAGTGCCCTAGTTTTAAATAGTCAGCAGTAAATGACTAGAGTGATAAAAATCTAGAAGTGAAAGCTGAGATTGGTTCTGTCTGTATTCTTTGTGAGGAAATGGTTTCTACTTGCTCATGCTTTTTGGTAATATTTGTCAATACTCCTTTATACTGACTTCTTGGAAGCTCTCCTATTTAGAGTACATGAAAATGAGCTGGCTTACAGCTACATCTTCATGTTCTTGAAACTCTCTGTCTTCCTGCTAACCTCCAAATGAATGGAACAATTCTTTCAAATGATTGGTAAACACTAAAATATTTGTTGCTGTAATAATTTTTTTCTTTTGCTTCCCCTAGAAATATGGTGGTGGCATTGAAGGAGCTGTCTATTCGGGGTGACTTTCGAACTACAGTTGAGTACCTTATTAAACTACTGGAGACAGAAAGCTTTCAGTTGAATAGAATTGACACTGGCTGGCTGGACAGACTGATTGCAGAAAAAGTGCAGGTGTGTATTCTCCTCTTGAACACATAGCTTTGGGGATTGTTTGTCTGTTTTTGAGTTATTCTTTCATTTGTTCAGTGAAAATTTCATAGAGAGTAGAAGGAAAATTATTTTTTAAAGTTTTTTGAAATTCTAAAGGTAAATGTAGGGATTTTTTTTGTTTTTCTTTTAAAAAAATTTATAT
>NC_022014.1:14782809-14799515 GCF_000317375.1 Microtus ochrogaster | reverse complement strand
AAAAATTATAAATTTTATAATAAAAAAACTTGCAATTTAAAGTTACCCACAAATGATAGTTAACCAGACTCAAAGTCTATACATCTCAATGAACTTCTATGCAGTTGGAATAGCCATTCGAAAGTTGTGGGATTTCACATTGGGTTTTATTCTATAACTATCGATATATTTTTTTATGCATTTATTCACTACCAAAAACAAAGGAAAGAAAACAAAGGGAGATGGATAACAGAGTTGGAATTAGAACAGCAACTGGCTTTATGTTGGCTGTTATCTGAATAGCTTACATCTGCATCAGTCCTTCCTTATTTTTCTCAAGGTCTCGTCTGCTCTCCCAAGAACCTAATTCAGATCTCAGTATCCACATGGTGGCTCATAGCTAGCCACCTGTAATTCTAGTTCCAGGGGACCTGATGCTGTCCTCTTAACCCAAGAGGGCCCAGGCACATGTATGGTGCACTTAACGTATACACAGGCAAACAACATACATAAAATAAAAATGAATTAAAAACAAAAAGGCAGTTCTTTTGTAGTCTTAGCTGGCTTCAATCTCACTGTGTAGTCAAGGATGGTCTTTGACCTTCTGATTCTCCTTGCCTCTACCTCCCAGGTTCTGGGATTGCATCATTCTTGGGCCAAAAATCATAAAACGTTTTATTTATTTAAATTTTTTTTATTGTTTGGTTTTTTGAGACAGGATTTCTCTGTAGCTTTGGAGCCTGTCCTGGAACTAGCTCTGTAGACCAGGCTGGCCTCGAACTCACCGAGATCCACCTGCCTCTGCCTCCTGGGTGCTGGGATTAAAAGCGTGCGCCACCACCACCTGGCGATTTTGACTTTATTTGACTTGCTTTGGTGTCACATGACCATGTTTTTGATCTGTCCTCTGTTCTATTTAGGCAGAACGTCCTGATACCATGTTGGGAGTTGTATGTGGGGCTCTCCATGTGGCAGATGTGAGCCTGAGGAATAGTGTCTCTAACTTCCTTCATTCCTTAGAAAGGTAGGCTTTGCTTTTGCGTCCGTGCCAGCCAACCAGTGGTTGGGAGTACAGGACTACAGCTCAAAGACCCATTTGTTTTTTCTGCAACTTCTGGCACTGTATGAGTGCTAGTTGTTATTCATAAACTGATGGCAAAGGAGAAGGGGGATGGCTGGAAGTTAGTTTATGCCACCGTATAAACTAACTATTTTTTAAAGTGTGTATGTGTTATGTACGTGTTCATGTGGGTATGTACATGTGTACCTCCATGTGATTGGAAGCCAAAGATTAACATTAGGTGTCTTTTTTTATTGCACTTTTATTTTTATGGGTTTTTGTTTTGTTTATTTGGTTCCCCTGTTTTTGTTTTTAATTTTTTGAAATAAGGTCTCTCCAGGTTCCTGGCTGTACTTGAACTAGCTGTATAGACTACACTGGCTTCAAACTCAACAGAAATCCACCTTCCTCTGCCTCCTGAGTGCTGGGATTAAAAGCATGTGCCACTATGTCTGGCCTCACTTTATTTTTAGAAGTAAGAGTCTTTCAGTGAACCTGGAGCTTACTATTTCAACTAGGTTTGCTAGCCTGTGAACTCCCAGAATATGCCTATCTTCACCACTGCAGCTGCCCCACTACCATCACCACAGTGCTGGAGTTACAGACACGTGTCATTGTGCTCTGCTTTTCCAAGCCACTGGGAATCTGAACTCATATCCTCATGCTTTTATGGCAGGAACATTGCTCACTGAGCCATCTCCCCAGCTCCAAGGTTAATTAATTTTTTTAAACACTGAAATCCAACTGCAGCAAACATAGTTTCCTGAGAAAAGCTCCTTAAACCATAGGGATGAAGTCCAGTATTTCTCCCTAACATCAAACCCTAAATATTTCTTGTATTACCTGCAGCACATTTCAGGAATTAATAACTGAGGCTGATATTCGGGATGACCTCAAAGTCTTTGAAGTGGAGGGTCAGGCATGTATGAAGCTGACCTAATTTTGTACATTGATTCCAGAGACTAAGCTCTGCCCAAGTCCCTAAGGGAATGGTCCAAAGGACTAATCACATCCAAGCACTTTAACTGCAGGCACTTTATTTCCTTCTGTGTTGTTAGACTTATATTGTCCCCCTTTCAAAGTATCTGAAAGGAAGAAAAGAAGCAAATTTTTTGAAAATTGAACTGAGGTTTCAAGCCCTGTGATAAATATCTCACTGTGTTATTTTCATACACTAAAACCTTCAGCAGCTTGCTTTTCTTTTCTGACTCAGATCTAAATCCCTCGGTGTTACTTTCAGCTCCCTGAACACTTTGGCCCCCTCACCAGTCCACTCTTTCTCATTTCTATTCCTCAACCTGCATCTCTAACCTATAAATGGATTCCCTACACATGTAAGAGTTCATTAATAAATCCTTTAGTTTTCTTTTAGTTTGTTGTGTTTTGTTGAGATAGTTTCATTGTATGTTTATCACATTGTATGTTTATCCATAAGTAGTCCAGGCTGGCTTCTAATTCACAGTCCACTTGCTTTAGTCTCCAGAGTTCTGGCATTATAGATGTATCAACATTTTGAGCCTACTGTTCTTTAAACGAAACAAAACAAAATTTGTGTGGCACATATGTGTGAATGCCTGCAAACCACAGAAGCTGGTGCTGGAGTTAAAAGGCAGCTGTAAACTACTCCATGTAAGATGGGAACTAAACTCAGAACTTCTGGAAGAGCAGATGTTAAGCCATCTCAGACAGGCGGTGGTTGTGCACGCCTTCAATCCCAGCACTTGGGAGGCAGAGACAGGCAGATCTCTGTTAGTTCAGGGCCGGCCTAGTCTACAAAAGCTAGTTCCAGGACAGGCTCCATAGCTACAGAGAAACTGGTCTCGGAGGGGGAAAAAAAAAGGAACAAAAAAATTAAATCATCTCTGCAGCCCCAACATTTTATTTTTAATTAATTTCAAAAACTTGAACTTTGAAATAATCTTTTGGGGAAAGCATAATGTTTGTCCAGGCTGACTTCAAACACACTATGTAGCTAGCTGTTGCTGGCCTTGAACTCATAATTCTCCTACCTGTACCTCCCAAGTGCTTTGATTACAGGCATATGCTACAACACATGGCATAATTCTGTTTAAATTTTTTTTTTGTCTTTTGAGACAGGGTCTCTTTGTAAAGCCCTAGTTGACTTAGAACTCATTTTGGAGACCAGCCTGGAGCTCTCAGGGCTCTGCCTTTTTCTGCCTCCAGAGCACTGGGAGTAAAGTTGTATGCCTCCATACCCTGCCTCATAGTTTGCCTTTTGTTAGGTACTATCTGTAACCAGTATAGATAACGTACATACTCTTCACTCATATTTACTGGCTATCAGGAAATCAGCTACCCTTCTTTAGTGCTCCCTGTTTTTATTAGTTTTTCAAATTCTGACTTATTTTGTTTGTGACAACAATGCATCCTACTTCAGCTTTTTTTTTTTTGAGACAGTGTTTCTCTGTCTGTCTCTGTGTAGCCCTGGCCATCTTGTAATTGGTTCTGTAGACCTGGCTGTTTTTCATTATGCATCCTTTTGAAAAATAGAATATCTATTAATTGTTCTTTAAAATGAAATTTCTAGGGGCTGGAGAGATGGCTCAGTGGTTAAGAGCACTGCCTGCTCTTCCAATGGTCCTGAGTTCAATTCCCAGCAACCGCATGGTGGCTCACAACCATCTGTAATGAGGTCTGGCGCCCTCTTCTGGCCTGTAGGCATATAGACAGAACATTGTATACTAAATAAATAAATATTTAAAAAAAATGAAATTTCTAGACTTAGTGGTTCATTTGCACCTACAATCTTTGAACTTAAGAAGCTAAAGTAAGCTGGGCGATGGTGGAACAAGCCTTTTGAGAGGTAGAGTCAGGTAGATCTCTGAGTTCAAGGCCAGTGTGGTCTACAGAGCTTGTTTCAGGATAACCAGGGCTACACAGAAAAACCCTATCTTGAAAAATTAAAATCAAACCGAACAAAACAAAACAAAAAAAGTAGGGGACTAGGCAGTGGTGGTACACACACACCTTTATTCCCAGCATTTGGGAGGTAGCCGGATACATGGTTAGAGAAATAGCTGGAGTTGGGTGGACTGAGCTCTCTCATGATAAAATCACAGCACCCAGGAAGTTAAATACAGTTGAACAGAGAAGTGGGTTATTGCATACAGCTGAACCAGGAGGCAGGGTATTACGATAATCAGGGGAGCAGGATTTATGTGTGGAGCTGGATCAAAGAAAGATACAGGCATAGGTAATTGTGTTAAGGCACAATATCTCTAAGGAACAGTCTTTAGATTCTAAATATCAGGGCAAAGAGTGCTATGGTAGAAGTTTTTACATATACTGTCAACTAGAAGAGAAGGCTTTGCAGTTTCTCTGAACCTTTTCCTGGGAAGGCTTTGCCATTTTCCTTGAGTCTGAGGCTCTGAGGTCTTGGCATGCCTGTGTCCCTGTCAGCAGCACATATTCACTCAGAACATCACTTGGGCCTTCTTCCATTCCCTGTAGATAGTAAGTTTTATGTTTTGTATATAATACCACAATTAAATGTAAAAAATAAATTTCACTCTTTTTTCATAATATATATGATCACTCTTTTATAGGCAGTCATTTAGTTTTTTTTCTCTTATTACTATTTCAGAAAATATCACAATCAATAATCTTTGACATTTCTTTATAACCTATTAGAACTTTATAGAAGTAAGTATGTCATATATTGTCATTCTTTCAGGGGTCAAGTCCTTCCTGCTCACACACTTCTGAACACAGTAGATGTTGAACTTATCTATGAAGGAATCAAATATGTACTTAAGGTATGCAATCCCCACCAAAGTCTACACTTTAGTTTCTATCTTCTCTTCTGTTCTTAAAGCTAGTTTTCTTAGGCTGAGAGGCAGAGAAAGTTTGCTTTTGTTTACGAATTGGAATATTCCAGTCATTATTTGTGTCAGTGTCAGGAATCAGTATTTGGCAATTCTGTGGAAATGTAGTTATTTCTCACCTTGACATACTTCCAAGAGATAATGAAGAGGCAGGGAACAGCTGGAAGAGAGAAAAACAGCTGAAGTTACCCCGGTTTGCAGGTAACAGGTATAAGCAGCACTAGTGTCACCACTCTCTTCTTGACAACTTCTTAACCTTTATCTTTGAAATACTACATTGTGTCTCAGGCTGTGCTTGTCTTTCCGGCCCTTGTTTACTGCAGGTGACTCGACAGTCTCCCAACTCTTATGTGGTGATCATGAATGGCTCATGTGTAGAAGTTGACGTGCATCGGCTGAGTGATGGTGGACTGCTCTTATCTTATGATGGCAGCAGTTATACCACTTACATGAAGGAGGAAGTGGATAGGTGAGTGACTGCTTAAGGTCTAGTTGCTTGCCATTGTATTAACTTTTCCACTTACGGTTAGGATTATTCCAAGAGTACAAAAGTGTTTATAATTGTAAACATGTCTATGATTGTAAACATGTCTTAAGCTGGGTGTCATGTTCTGTGTCTGTGGTTTCAGTTTCTCAGGAGCCTGAGTTCTTTCTTCCTTGAGGGAAGGAGTTTAAGGCCAGCATATGCAACTTAATGTGATCTTGTCACTTAAGGAAAGAAAACATGTTTCCCTACCCCTCCAATGCAGTAGACATAAAAAGTAATTTATCCTTGAAACAAACTATAATAATTGATAGTTTTTGTATATTGATTAGAATTTATATAATCATATAAAAATTATTCATAGGTGCATACTGTTTTTTCCTTTAAATATACCCACAAATTATTATCTATTAAATACTATTTGCACTTTTCTTTTTTTAAATATTTATTTTATGTCATTTACATGTGCCTGAGTATAAAAATTTATCATTTATCTCCAGTCCTTTGCAAGAACAGCAGATGTTCTTATCTTCCACCCCCCACTTCCCAGTCTCATAGTTCAGGTTTTGTTGTGTACATAATGATCTTGAACTTCTTTATGATCTTCTTGCTTCTACCTCCTGCATGCTGAAGTTATCAATATACATCACCACACCTGATTTATGTGGTCGTCAGGACTGAACCCAGAGCTTCATGCATGCTAGGCAAGCACTGTACCAACTGTACTACATTCTCAGATCTCTGCATCTCTCTCTCTCTCTTTTTAGTAGTATATCACACCAGCCATATTGCTGTGAGAATTAAATGGTTTGATCTCTTTGGAATGCATAAAGTATTGCTACAATATAGTTATTGTTCCACAAATATTATAGTTGAGCTTGGTATTTCATGCCTCTAACTCTAGCATTGAGGAAGCTGAAGAGGCCAGACTCAGTTACATAGTGAAATTCTTTCGGAGAAAGAAATAGAGAGAAAGGAGAGAGGGAGAAAAAGGAAGGAAGGGTTATTCGTTATTATAGTATCATTATCTTTGTATTTTATATAAGTATTCTTTTTTTAAAGTTTATGTTATATTCCTGTATATGAATATATCATAATTTATTTCATCTAACTCTTAACTGAAGATTGTTACTAAAATCTTAAATAAGGACCAGCAAGATAGCTAGACAGATAAAGGCACTTGCTGCCAAGCTTGACACCTAAGTTTAATCCCTCACACCCACATGGCAGAAGAGAGAACCAACTCCTGCAAGTTGTCCTCTGACCTCCATAAATGCACATACCCACACATGGTACAATTGCATGTAAACTAAATAAATAGATATATAAGATACACAATTTAAAAATTATAAACAAAGATAAAGTGAATACCTTGTTTGTATGTGTGCATTGTATATGTGATAACATTTTCTTTGTGTTGCTTGTTTGTTTGTTTTTTGGTTTTTCAAGACAAGATTTCTCTGTAGCTTTGGAGCCTGTCCTGGAACTTGCTCTGTAGATCAGGCTGGCCTGAATTCACGGAGATCCACCTGTCTCTGCTTCCTGAGTGCTGGGATTAAAAGTGTGCACCACCACGTGGCTTACTTATTGTTTTTAAGACTGACATTTCTCTCATTTTGCTTTATAACCAGAGTGCTTTATTGGCTTGCCTGTTCTACTTATCTCTTAGATACCGAATCACAATTGGCAATAAAACCTGTGTGTTCGAGAAAGAAAATGACCCATCTGTAATGCGCTCACCTTCTGCTGGGAAGTTAATCCAGTATATCGTGGAAGATGGAGGCCACGTGTTTGCTGGCCAGTGCTATGCTGAGATTGAGGTCAGGGTGGGGAATAGGCTACTGGGTCATGGGAGGGAACATAGGTTGGTGGTAATAGGCTAGAATTGGAACTAACAGAAAGGAAGAATATCAGTTAATTTAGTGTAGATTGTGAATCTTAAGATTTAAAAACAAAAGCTCACTATTTTCCTTTGACAGGTGAAGACACCTGAGCTTTAAAAAAATATAGTAGCAAGAGTACTAAGTGACAGTTGCTATGCTAACTGTTGACTACTACAGGGTATGCTGGTAGAGTTGGGCACAAAGCAGATAAGTAATGAAGTATGATGAATTCTAAGAACAAGAGGGTCACCTAACCCTAACTGAGATAGGGTGTGAGGTAAGGAAAGGTATCCAAAAAGAAGAGACACTTGCTTAGTCTTCCTTTTGAAAAGATAGTTGGTGAAGATGGGCAGGAGACAATGCTTGACATTGAGGCACAGAAACAAGACAGTGCGTTGCAGTAGAATTTATTGAGCATAGATTAGAATTTGATGTGGAGTGACAGGTAAAAACTCCATAGAAGGAAATTGAGATCATGATGGAGCCTTTGACTGTCCTGAAGCCCACAGGGAATCATTGAAGGATTTTAAGTGGGAATATGGTATGATGGGATTTAGGCTCTAGAGTGAAGGTTTAGGTGGACCTTATTGGAGGTAAATGCTACAAAGGGACTACATCTCATAATAGATTTTTAAAAGTACTCCAGGGGATCTGATACTCTTACACAGACAATGTCCACACAAAATAAATAAATAAAAAGAAAAAAGTATTCTAGGCCTGAAATGAAATGACCTAGCACAGAGACACTGCAGCAAAGATGTTAGTGATAGATTTAGAAGTTGTACTTACTGGTGACTGGTGTTCAGTAAGGAGAAAGGTGTGAAAAATGCTGGCATGATGACAAGTAAATTCACAAACAGTAGCAAAATATATTTAGTTTACAAAAGTGTTGTAATCCCAGCACTTGATATGCCAGAGGGCCAGGAGTTCAAGGTTATAATCAGCTACATAGCAAACTGATTTAGTGACATAGACAGCTTTGGGTTCAGCAAACCATGAAAACAGTCAAAAATCCAAAAGCAAAACAGGAATCATTAGTGTCTGTTTTTAATCCTCAGATATGCTCTGAGAAATTTACCAGTTGCCTGCCTTAATACTTCACTGGAGATTTTGATAGATTCTCATTTTTGGAGGGTTAAACTAAGTGTATTCCAGCTTAGATGTTAAGAGGAAAACTGTCCTTTAACTATTCTGTATTCATTACAGGTAATGAAGATGGTGATGACTTTAACAGCCGTAGAATCTGGGTGCATCCATTATGTCAAGCGATCTGGGGCAGCTCTTGACCCTGGCTGTGTGATAGCCAAAATGCAGCTGGACAACCCCAGTAAAGTCCAACAGGTAAGGAAGGCATTAGGATATCACTCCAAGAGCGAGTAACACAGGAACTTGGAGGAACTTGAATGACAACTCGTCTCCTCTCCAATCTTTTCCTCCTTTCCTTCTTCACCTCCTTCCTCCCATTTTGCATGTGTGTATGTCAGAGTATGTATGTGCTATTCATGTGTATGTGTGTCAGAGGAGGGCATTAGGTGACCTGCTTTATCACTCTCCACCTCATTCCCTGGAGATGGTTTTCACTGAACCTGAGCTAGGCTGGCAGCCAGCAAGCGCTAGCAGTTCTGCTTCTGTCCCCTAACAATGCCGGTGTGGTCCAGCCCAGCTTTTTTTGTATAGGTCCTAAGGATCTGAACTCAGGTTCTAATGCTTGTGCAGTGAGTGCTCTTACCCCTGTCCTTTTTTCCTTTTCATCTTGAACTCCTCTTCTTCTTGCCTCTCTCTCCCAAGTTTTAAGATTGCAAGTATGTGCCACCACAGTTAACTTCTTGTCATTTTTTTTCACAATTATTTTTTTCCTGCTGGTTTTGTCCTTCGTATTTGTGCCTGTAGTACTGTGGAACTGGAGTTTGCATTAGCCAGTATAAAGCTGAGATTCTGTCATTTTCTCATAGTGTTTCATTCACTGACTTCACTCCAAATAGGTCTGTACCATGAAAGGATATCTCAGTTTTGATGGTGACTGAATTGTGATAGTGTTTATGTCCAGAGCAGATGGTAATGAATGATGATTTCTTGTGATCCACAGGCTGAACTTCACACAGGTAGCCTGCCACAGATCCAGAGCACAGCTCTCAGAGGCGAGAAGCTCCATCGAGTGTTCCACTATGTCCTAGATAACCTAGTTAATGTGATGAGTGGATACTGCCTTCCAGATCCTTTCTTCAGCAGCAGGGTATGAGTTGCTTTCCTGGGAAGGGGTGTACAGATGTATTGATTCTCTAGAGTAACTTCACATCTCAGGAGGAACTTTTAAGATTGATTCCCCCACCTTACCTCCTTTTTGGTGCTTGGGATTGAACCCAGGGCCTTAAGCATGCTGTGTAAGCACTGTACCACTGAGTTACATCTTGAGCTCATAAAGAATGTTTTTAGTGGGAAAAGTTGTTTGACCTGCTATGTTCCCACATTTTGTTGTTGGACTTGAAGCTATTTATTTATTTATTTACTTACTTGCTTACTTATTGGAAACAGGGTTTCTCTATGTAGCTCTGGCTATCCTAGAACTCAAGACTGTGGAGACCAGGCTGACCTCAAATTCAAACTCACAGAGGTCTGTCTGTCTCTGCTTCTGCCTCCCAAATGCTAGGATTAAAAGCATATAACACTATGCTTGAATTGACTTGACATTTTGAGTCCTTCTTAGTTTTGTCATTTGCTTGGGATTATTTCTTTTTGAACTATAGGCTGGGGCAGTGTTTGATGTTTATGCTGCAGTTCTAAAGTAAGCACTGGGGACTGGAGAGAAGGCTCAGTGTTAACAGTACTTGTTCTTGATGAACATGTGTTCCCAGCATTTACATGGTGGTTCAGAATCGTCTGTAACTCCCAAGCACTCATGTGCACTTCCACGCACATAAAATAAATAAATCTAAAGTAAGCATGAACATTGAAGTAGAGTAGATTCAGTTATCTCATTTTATTTTGGGAATTGTATTGACCTTGTATCCTATTTGATTATTTTTTTCTCCTCAGGTAAAAGACTGGGTAGAACGATTGATGAAGACTCTCAGAGATCCCTCCCTGCCTCTTTTAGAGTTGCAGGATATCATGACCAGTGTTTCTGGCCGTATCCCCCTCAATGTGGAGAAGTCTATTAAGAAGGAAATGGCTCAGTATGCTAGCAACATCACATCAGTTCTCTGTCAGTTTCCCAGCCAGCAGGTATTTATGGAGTAACACTGTCATTATATTCTGTTGACTGCCACTGGAATTCATGCTCTAGGAGGCCTCTCTGTTTGGCTCCTTCCTACTGTGTGATTTTTCCACTGTAAGCATTGAATCCTTTACAAAACTGCCTCAGGATATGAGCCCAATAAGGCAACACTATATGTACAATGTAGAATATCTTATACTCTGTTAGGAAAAGTGAGCTTTGGCTTTGTATTCCTTATCACTTTGCTTTCGGGAAGAATCCCTGATTAGAGTTGTTTTTATAAGAGTGACATGAAAGATATTGGTAATCTGTTTGCCTGACCCTCTCCGACTACCTCAGCAGTCCTTATCCTTTGCTATAATGCAGGGTTATATAGGGAGTAAAGCTGGGGAAGTAAGGAGTAAGGTGTGGATTTTGACCTTAGACCAACTTTTGCCCATCACAGTTTCTATTTAATGTAGTTCTGTGATGTAATTATTAGTGTATCTGGGAAAGGGTGGAAAGAGTTAGAAATTCTTTGATTATTTAGCAAGCTTCTAAATTTCTAGTAACTTTCTACTGCCAACAACATGTCAAAGATAGGAGTTATCTTATTATATAACCAAGAAGATTTCTTTGGTAGTGGTGGTGATGTAGAGAATGTGCATTGGGTCCCTTTGACAGGAAGGGCTTCATTTTTCTTACTTCTTTTGCCTTAGATTGCCAACATCTTAGATAGTCATGCAGCTACACTAAACCGGAAATCTGAGCGGGAAGTCTTCTTCATGAACACCCAGAGCATTGTCCAGCTGGTGCAGAGGTAGTCACGTGGGTCTCCAGAGTCTCATGCCTTCTTTGCTTTCAATTGGGCATGTAAACATTTACTTCAAATCTAACTTTAAGAGAGAAGAAATAACTTTATCTCTCAGAAAGTGCCTTGTATCTTTTTGCTATCTTATCATTATGACCTAACTCATTCAGTATTTCTGCTGTTTTCATAATATTCTGTCAGTTATTATGGCCTCTAAATCCTATTGTTTTCTTTTTATTGCTGTTTTGATGAAGATCCTAATTTTTCTTTTAACGTAAACTCCAATGTGTTTATTGTTTGTATTTTATTGATCCAGGTATTAGAACTAAAAAGCTATCCAGAGCATTTTCAACTTTAAGATACTTAAATTTTTCAAAAGTTCCTTAGCCATTTGAAGCTAGATGATGACTCAGCAGTAGAAGCTAATTCCACAGTGTCATTAGATAAAGATACAAAGTCTGGGGAATGAAGAGTAGGGTTGCTTTTTATTTTCCTTTTCTGCTTTTCCTTTATAAAAGATTTATGCACTGAAGTTACTTTTCAGCTTAGAATTTAAGTTAATATGCTTGAATTTTCAACCTGAAAATACAAGCTACAAGCCTGTCTGATATTCAGAGAGAAGGCAGTTCAGGGGAAAGTCTAGAAAGTAATTTTGTCCATTGAGCTTATTTAATAGCATTGGCCTATCCTGCTTCATAGGTACCGAAGTGGCATCCGTGGCCACATGAAGGCTGTGGTGATGGATCTGCTCCGACAGTACCTGCGTGTAGAAACACAGTTTCAGAATGGTAAGCTTCGTCCTAAGGACTCTCTAAGGAAGTCTGTAGCTCTGATTACTGTGTAAGAGCTAAGCCAGTTCACCCTGACACTAATACTTTCTTCCCATTAACAAACTTTCTTTCTCACTTCCCTGAAAAACTAAAACCTCTATACCTCACCAGTATGAAAAAAACACTAACATAACATAGCTTGGTGAAACTGGAACTCCAGTGTGCTTCTGAGGAAGGTTTGAAATGTTCTTGTAGAGATTATTATTCCCTGTTGACATCTTCTTGACCTTGTGTAGTGAGAGTTGGTTGAGTCATGATCAGCCTGAAATTGAAATTCCCTGTCTGAAGAGCTTGCCTCTCAGCAACTAATCCAAGGGTTGAACCACAGGCATATGGGAAGGGCTTAAAATCTTCACCACTTTTTAGTGTGGTTGGAATTTATCCCTGACTTTCTCTGAAGAGCTTCACTAAATGATGGATAGTCTTCAAGAGCGAAATAAATACCTTGGTTAAGATTTTAAAGCTACATACTGTTGTTTATGGCATCCTGCCACAAGATGGCAGTGTAACACCAAGTTCTCTCTTCCCATGCTCTGCTCACTCTTGCAGCATTTAAGAGATGTCTCTATCCTTTATGACCAGTTAAATCGCCAAAGCAGATATTAGCAAGTTAAATACCGTTGACTTTATGTCAATTAAAGAAAGGTTGATAAATTCAGGGGCAGTCAATTTATCATGTACTAATATAGTAAGAAAGAATAAAGAGTCATTATCTCAAGATATTAGGGATAAAAGTATTGGACAAAGATCAGTATGGAATGAAATGATATTTTTGCTAGTTGGCGTGTTCCCACCTCTACTCCTATGCTGGGGATAAATCAATAAGTTACATCTTTACTCCTGAAATGGAATATTTAAACTTGTTAAGATGACCCACAAACATTTCTCATGATTAAGTCATACATAATGGCAACTTGTTCAAAATTCTATTTTTAAGATGAAAGCAGTGGCCTCACCGTGTCCATTCAGCGTCATGCTGGGTGTCCTTGCTATTGCAGTAAGATAAGAAAAGGATTTAGGAAATCTTAGAGCATGAAGACTTTCCCTTCAAATCCCAGAGCTTGGGAGATGGTGACAGAAGAGTATCAGAAGTTCAAGGCCACTCTTGGCTACATGAGACCTTGTCTCAAAATATACAAAGGTTTGAGAACTCGTGGTAATTAAGATTGGCCACCAAGAAATTCAGTGCCTACTTGGAAGGCTCAAAGAACTCCCAAGTTTATTACTAAATTATTTAAAACCAAACAAAAATTTCTAAGTATGAAAGTCAAACCTGCAAGGCTTAGTGGTGAGCACCTTTATTTGGGAGAAAGAGGCAGGATCTCAAGCAAACAAACAAATCAAACATGAAATTCAGTTGCAGCCAGGCATAGTGTCATTGGCCTTTAATCCCAGTACTCAAGAGGCAGAGGTATGGGGATCTCTGTGAGTTCGAGGCCAGCCTGGTTTACAAAGCAAGTTCCAGGACAGCTCTGTCTTGAAAAACTAAAAGAGTAAAAAAAGTTAAAAAAAATAAAAATTCAGTTGTAGCTGGGGTGTAACTCTAGACTAGAGCATTTGGCTATCATGCATGAGGTCCTGGGTTCAGTCCTCAACACTTCGGAAAATATTTCTTTTTAACTACTTACTTTTGAGAATGAGAATTTTTCTCATTCTTTGGCTGTGGCCTGCCTCCCACTTGCTTTGTAGATCAGGCTTGCCTTGAATTCATAGAGATCCCCCCCTGCCTCCCAAGTGATTTTGAGATTCAGGTATGTGCCATCAGGTACAGCCTAAAAAGACCTCTTTATAGCAATTGTTTAGAAAAACAGTTTTGAAAAATATACTATTTAAAATTGCGGTTAGAATCCATAAAATATATAAAGGTACAAATACAATTAAAAGCACGCACTTCTCTTCTGGTGGGAATTCTATGAGTGAACAGTAGTGTAATATCAAGAACAGACACTGTTACAAGGGTATCAGTTATTGCTAAATTCACTTAGTCAACCTGTTAGCATTCTAATAAGCCCCCCTCTAGGTATCTTTGTGAGACTTATCAAGCTGATTCTAAGATTTACACAGAATTCTGGCAATAGACAAGATATTTCCAAAGTAGCTGTAGCTGTAATCCCAGCACTCAGAAGACAGGCAGAAGGATTGGTGTATATTCGAGACCAGCCTGGTCTCCACAGCAAGTGCGAGGGCTACCCAGTGAGACTCTGTTTGAAACAACAAGACGAATTCTAAAGCAATAGAAAATAAAAAAATACTTGTTGCATGAGATAACAAGATTTGCATATAAAGCCATTTTAATTAAACATCTGTGACATCTAAGAAAGGACAGAGTTATAGATAAAAGAAGCATAATTACTCAGAAGTAGATCCATATGCATGTGATTCATTTCTTGATAGAGCAGGCATTGTGATCAAGAGGAAAAGGAGAAGCATAGTTAAACAATACCAAGATGAGGAGCGAGGCATCCACACTTCATTCCGTACACTCAGGACCAATTTCAAGTAAAGTAAAGATTTAAACATCTATCAAATAGGCTAAATTATGAAATTTTAGGATATCCGTATGACCTCAGGATAAAGAAGAGGTTATCATACTACTGACAGGAAGTGCATACTGTAATGGAAACAACTGATTCATCTGTCTGCTCAGGAACTTCTCTTCATCCCATGTACTGCTAAGAAATCGAGAACATAGGCTACAAAGTGAAAGGAGCTATTTATAAAATTTATACCTACGATAGGATTAGTACTAGTATGTAAAATGCAATTGAACATAAAAATGGGCAAGAGAGAGAAAAAGATATTTCACAGAAGAGGAAGCACAAATAATCCATAAACTTCAAGAAAATGCTCACTCTCATTACCAATTACAGAAATAGGAACCCAAATCACAGATTTTACAATTACATTATACTGCACTTGGGAATGGCAGTGCAATGGCATGATTGCTTCAGAAAACAGCATGTCCATATCTAGTAAGTTTTTCATAAAGTTGTTTTTATTTTTGCTCTTTAGTGTAGTAATCTTACTCTAAGATATAGGTACCATTTTTGTGTTACTACTATTCATAATAGCAAAAAAAAAAAATAAAGAGGAAGCCCTCTAAATATTTACAAATAGAATGACTTTTTGATTTCTAGGATATTCCTACAGTGGAATATTGTATAGCACTGAAAATAGATGATTCCTTAGGAACACATATAAACAAGTGAATCAGTACATAGTGTGCTTCTGTTTTATCAAGTTCAAAACCAGGAAGAAAGAAGTTAGATATATTGTTGACAAATGTAAAGAAAGCAAAAAATTCAGCTCAGTAATTGTTTTGAAGAACATATAGTAAATAGGGGTATTAAGAGGCACTAAATGTATTTTTAAATTTAGTAGCTTTGAAGGTGAGTATTTTGGTTCATTCTTCTAGCATGTGGGAATCTGAGGCAAAAAGATTGCCAAATTTAAGGCCAGCATTGTACCGTATACTGAGAACTAGGGAGGGGGTCTAGGAGATTATAACTGGAGAGATGGTTCATCAGTAAGAGGACTTACTGCACAGCTGCCAAGGCTTCCACACCTCTTCCGTCCTTGCTGAGCTCCTGTGTACATGTGGAATACACATAAAATAACATGCAGAAAATAACATGTATATACATAAAATAAGAGTAATACTCTTTCTTGTGTTCATATAAATATATTTATTTAAAGAAAACAAATTTCAGAGTCAGAAAGTGATGGCTCACATTCCTTATCCCAACACTTAGGAGGCAGAGGCAGGCAGATCTCTGAGTTTGTGGCCAGCCTGGTCTATAGAGCAAGTTTCAAGACAGCCAGGACTACACAGAGAAGTCTGTCTTCAAAACAAAATGAAAAAAAAATTGAAATAGCACATAGGCATTTATTCATTTGAAATAGTACAATGTTATTGATTCATTTCAACTTTTAGTTTATATTTTATGTATTTAAGGGTTTTGTTTTGTTTTGTGTTTTAAAAGAAGAAATCAATGTAGACAGTCTGCTCAGCAGCTGTATGGCTGCCCTCCTCTGGCCTCTAATGACACATCGAATGCATGTAGTGTATAAGCACTTACAGTCAGAACACCCATACACATAAAATAATTTTTAAAAGAGCTTTATTTTTATTTTGTATGTTTCGGTATTTTGGTTCAATGTATGTCTGTGCATCATATCCTGTTCCCCCTGGAACTGGAGCTACACATGGTTGAGACCTGCTATGTTGGTGCTGGAACTCAAATCCAAGCCTTCAGAAAGAGCAGCCAGTGTGCTCCTGTATTCTTTTTTTTTTTTTTTTTTTTGGATTAAATTTTATTGATTCTTTGGGGATTTGTGGATTTCATATCATGTATCTCAATCCCATTCATCTTCCTGTCCCCCCTTTGTATCCACCCTTCTTCCCCTGCAACTTCTCTCCCAAAATAAAATTTAAAAGAGCAAGAGAAAAAAAAAAATCTCATCGTGGAGGCCATAGTGTGACACAGTGAGTTACACATTATACTCTGTAGTCTGTACAACTTTACTTGCAGGTGTTCATTGAAGTGAGTCCTTGGTCTGTGTCCAGACCTCTGGCTTCTGCACTCACTGGGACTCCTCTTCCTCCTCCTCCTCCTCCTCC
>NC_022014.1:14761781-14782709 GCF_000317375.1 Microtus ochrogaster | reverse complement strand
TGCACTCATTTTTAATTATATGTATATGTGTGAGGGGAGGTTGTACACATAAGTAGTGCCCTGTGGGAGCCACAAGAGGGTATTAGATTACCTGGAGCTGGAATTATGGATCATTGTTAGCCATCAGATGTGAGTCCTGGGAACTGAACCAGGTTCTTCTGCAAGAGCATTAAGTGCTTTTAACCACTGAACCATCTTCCCACATCCTCTTTTGTCCATCACAACAGAATTTTATTTTTGAGTGACTACTTGTTATTATTTGCTCCTGTGTCTCCTCACCTCAGTTGAATATGTTCTTTTTATTTCCCTTGCTCCTAATAATGACTGTTGCCCAGAGTATTTCTTTTGTCACTACAAAGCTGTGTTTCAGTAGAGGGAGTACAGGACAACCACTTTATTTAAGGCCATGCTGGAGATCAGACATGGTAGACAAGTGCTCTACCATTCAGCTACATCTTTAGCTTAAAGACAACTAATTTTTAAACATTCCCCATTTTATCAAAATTGGATCTTTTATTTGATTGGCTGCTTTCTAGCTAGTATAGTCTAGTGTTTTTCAAATATACTAGTTTCATTTTGAAATATACTATTTTTGTTAATTTCTGATATTTAAAACAGATAAGTTAGGAAATGTTATTCTAGGAAAACACAGTGACACATTTTAAACATCACTGCTTTCATTTGTAGTTAAACACGGACTCTGAATGGTATGATAATCCTTTCATATAGTGATTTCATAAAATTCTTGCCCACAAATAAATAAACCCTAATTTTCCTTTCTTGGAAATTTAATTTAGAGCCATGTATCACTTATGCTCCTTCATAGATACATACGTAGATATGTCAGAGATTTGTTTATGTTGCAGAACTCAGCTTTCCTGCCCAGCATTACCCTGTCTCTGGTGTCTTACAGAAGGCCAGCAAAGCATGCAGAACTATACTCCCTATAGCCTTTGGTGCATGTGAGGCTCTACATCATGTACACTGTGGTTTGGATGTAGAAATTTAGAAATCTGGACATTGCTTTTCCTTGTCTTACAATGGAAATATTGATCCCCAATATATTGCAGTTTTATTTCTTGAGCTAAAACAGTTCTTAGTAGTTAGGGTTAAGCATTCTCAATGAGTTAGATGTGTCAAGCTGGAGTAGACTGGAAAGATGACAGGATTAATGATTTCAATGTTTATTTTGTTAATATATATTTTATGTTTGCCTACATGTATTCATGTTCCTATGTGTGAGTGTATGTACCTGTATAGGTGTGAAAGACAACTGTTGGTCAGAAATGCCATTCATTTCTTTGGATACAAGGTCTCTCTTTGGCCTAAGGCTCACTAATTACATTAAATTGGTTGTTCAACAAGTCCCAGAGATTTTTCTGTGTCTGCCTCTAACTCTAGGGTTATAAACATGTGACACAATGTTGGACATTTTTTTTTTTTTTTTTTTTGATTTTCAAGACAGGGTTTCTCTGTGGCTTTGGAGCCTGTCCTGGAACTAGTGCTATAGACCAGGCTGGTCTCGAACTCACAGAGATCCACCTGCCTCTGCCTCCCGAGTGCTGGGATTAAAGGCGTGCGCCACCATTGCCTGGCCAATGTTGGACATTTTTATATGGGTCTTAGGATCATACGCAGGAGCTGGTGCTTGTGAGGCAAGCACTGTACCTGCTGAGCATCTTCCCAGCCCTTGACATTTATTTTTAAGCATGAAACTTTCTCTTTTAAGGAAATTATTCCAAGAGAACAAGTAAGATCATGAAGAGGAAAAAGTAGAAAGAGTATAACTATTCTTCCCACCTTTATTTTAGAGGCATATCCCTGTCCCTTCTATTTTCTAAGTAAAATCAAGACTCAAAGAGATCAAGTAATTGACATAGTGAATTGATAATAGAGCTAGACCTTGGTTCCAGGTTTTGGGATCCCATGGAGTCTCATGACTCCTGGTCTAGTGTTTCTTTTATGGCCCACATGCTGGTTCTGTCTAATTCCATGAAAAAAAAATCCTTAAGGTGTTTCTTCTCACTGCTTATCAAGTATGTTACAGGCATTAAGAAACAGCCAATAGCATGTAAGGCTGAGACTTCATGGTTACATGGTGAGGACCAATTTTCTTTACCACTTGCAGGCCACTACGACAAATGTGTGTTTGCCCTTCGAGAAGAGAACAAAAGTGACATGAACACTGTACTGAACTACATCTTCTCCCACGCTCAGGTCACCAAAAAGAATCTTCTGGTCACAATGCTTATTGTGAGTATCAGGTTTGTTGTTTTTGCTGTTTCCAGAACTTGTAAGGTTGGTTGATGTTATGCAAAATGGTGTGTCTGTCTGTCTGTCTGTCTGTCTGTTTCTGTCTGTCTGAGAACAAAAGCTACTGTCTTATAATTATGGTAAGTGGAGCCTGGGCTGCGGATAAGTAGTTGCTGTATCTAAAGCAGTGCCCGACAGTTAGGAAGGCTGTGTACAGAAACTTAGCTGTCTTTGCCCCACTTGTAAATGCCTGGCCCTTTCTGTTAGCTTGACGACAGCTTTCTTATGCAGTTTCCTCTAAGCAGTGTGCTGCTGCACATTAACTCTTGTGAACATCCAGCAGTGCAAGCACTGGTTCTCGTGTCAGAAAAGTAATAAAATATGAGAAATTTAGTACTTACCCTCCCCCTCCAAGAAAGCAATTAAATGTATACAGCATCTTCTTTGGCCTTTTCTTCTTTGATTTACATGAAAATCTATGCTCAGGGTATTATATTTCAGTGCATCAGTTCTTTTGTCCCTGTTTCTGACTAATACAAAAATTAGTAGAAAATGGGAAGGGGAATAAAACTGACAACTGAGTTGAAATCAGATACATTTGCCTCTGCTAGAAGTTTGCATAGCTGAGGGTTTTCATGTTGATTTCAAGTTCTCCACTTCCAGTTCTTCCTGGCTGAGCTAGCGTGCAGTGTTTGAGAACAATAGGGCTGCTTTTAGAGGACAGGACCTGCTGCTGCACTTTTGCCTTGCCAGAGACTGAAGTGCAGTTCACTCCCTGAACTCCCTTTACCAGTGTTTTGTGGAATGAACATTCCTTATACTTTTAATTCCATCATTTCTTCATGGAAGGGAAACCCTTTATAAATCTTCATTGCCGTTTTTATGTAATCCCTCAGAATGAAAGGAAACAGTTTTCCTTGTGTCTCTGGTTGACAGCATTGCCACTCACTCAGCCATCTGCCACGCTGGTTGGCTGTATCAGATGTAGCATTTTTTAGGTAGCTGCTTTAAAAAACATGTCATAGGGAGAGTTCATTACCTTTTGCTACCCTAGAATGGCTTTTTGAAGAAACCAGGCCTTTGAGATGGGCGAAAATGTTGTCACAAAGAACTGTTTTTACTTTCCCAAGAGATAGTTTTCTGGAAAGAATTTATAATTTATAGCAACTTACTATTTATTTTCCCTTAGAAATACTACTTTCTTTTTCAAATTTTAATGCAAGGATTACACTTGGAGAAAGTCAAGACTTTCTGACAGAAAATGGTAATGATTAGAAAGTCAAAGGATCTGTCAGTGTGGACCAAAATGGGGCCGAAATTTGCCTTTAGAGGAAGCTAATTATGGCAAATTTTTCATCTTATTATGATTACCTTTTTAAGAACTTAACAGTTTTCTGCACTAAAAATAGACCAAAGCCCAGAATCCTTGGAGCAGCAGAAGAGTAATGATCGTCCAGGACTGTCGCTGGGTTTCTTAAATTCTAATTTGTAAGATATAGGGGCTTGGCTCGCTCCTTTTGCGGAGTGATTGTAAGTAACGCTTGCCTTAAGAATCTCATTATTGGAACACGGAGCCATATTTCCTCTGAGAATTCTGGAGTAGCTTTGAGCCGGGGCTGTTCATTTCTCAAGTAATCACACTGGTGTGATGGAGAGAGAAAATGGCAGCTGTTCGGAGCTCAGGCCTTCAATTTTCTTCAGAGTCCAGTCACTCAAGTGTGTAATTACACAGGGGTGCTGCAGAGGCGTTGGGCTCTGTCAGAGAACCAGTTTGAGGCTTTGCTTGCTGCCTTTGCCAGTCAGGACAGCCAGAAGCCAATGGGACCCTGACTTGCTGCTGTTTTTCCCCCACCTTGTCATCCTGATTATTTCTTACCTGCATGGATAGTGCCCAACTTTCTTCATAGCAGGCTGAGCTCTGGCAGCTGGATTTACCCGTTTCTCTATTTTAACATCTTTACTTCTTTTTTTCTTCTAAAAGCAAGACTTAGTAAGCATAATAGTATCTATAGTCTTGCATATCACTAACTTCTTTTCAAATATTATTTTCACCTTATTGTAAAAATTTTGATATCAAATTAATTGTTATGATTGAGCACAGAGCCAGCTATCAGTGACTTATAGATAAGGGAAAGTCTCAGATGGTGCCCCTTTCCAACCTATTTTTGTATTTCTGAATGTCAGGCATATTTTCCTTTTTGACAGTGTCCTCCCCCACATTTGCAATAATGGTAGTAGCTTGTAAGAGGCATTTAGTTGTTGGATTCCTTTTTGTCTAGATCTTACTGTCTTTTACAGATGTCACTGGGACATGGTAGCATTTCAATTCCCCCAGCTTGTGTTCTCTTCTGGTCACCTTTCTTTGCTTACTTTGGTCTCCTGATTGATGTTTATGTGCCCGGCATTCCAATCTCTGTTTTCTAGAAGTAAGAATGTTGATGTGTACTTTGCTGAGCCAGATGATGACTTCTGGGCCTTTGAACCTAAAGGAGGGAATCAAGAAAATCAAATTGCACCAATGGAGAGGTGCTGTGTTCCTTTGCAGTTGTTAACATATGTTGCATAGTGTAACTTGCCCCAAGGACTGCTAAGCAAATTTCTATTGAGTCGACTTCTCCAGTGCTTTTGTTCACAAGAACTTGCTTTCATGAAACATGCTGTGTGTAGAAGCCTCTGATTTGATTCACACAGAGCATGTAAAATGCAGACCAGTTTCTTTCCTTCTTTCTTTTATCATAACTACATGTAATTTATCCAGTGTATAGGTAAAAAGCAAAATCTTTCTCAGAAATCTCATATTTAATTAATGTTCAGTTTTATTTCTGTTTCCCCATAAAATACCTGCATAAAAAGCAACTTAGGGTAAAAGGAGTTTATTTTAGCTTTCAAGGCCAGGTTAAATTTTATTATTGTGGAGAGAAGTCAAGGCAGGAACTTAAATAGGTAGTCACATCACATCTACAGTCAAGAGCAGAGAGAAAGAAATACATGCATGCTCACTTGCTTGCCTGTTCTCAGCTTGATTTCTCCACTTTTGCACAGTTCAGAGTACCCTGTCTAGGGAATTGTGCTACCCATCATGGGCTTGGTCTTACCACATTTATTAAGACAACTCCCCACAGATAATGCCCATAGGCAAACCCACATTGAGAAACTCTTCCCAGGTGCTTCTAGATTTTTTTCAAGTTGACACTTAAAGCTAACAAATCACACTAAATAAAAGCAACTGATTGATAAATTTATAACATCTTTCTCAGGAGGAAACCTTACTCAGCTAAATGGTAAGTAGTTAAGGTTTTGAGGGTATTATATCTAAGGCCTTATTCCTTCTGTTTTGAATTGCCTCTTTTGGGGCACCTAATATGTACGATGTTAAAATTATATTTAATTCTGTTGGGCTTTTCTATTTACTAATTGTGTAAATTTGGCCACGGATTGTTACTTTAAGCATATTACTTTATTTCTGAAAATCGAAAATATTTCTTAGCAAACATCTAGGAGGAGAATAAAAGCTAGAAATAACTGTGTTGTAATGTCCTGACCAGAGGTGGTCAATAGTTTCAGCAGATGACTTAAAGTTAGCCGATAGATTATTTAAATGAACATTTTTGTTGTTGGTTTTAGGGAATTTTTGGTGTGCTGTTTTGTTTTGGAAACACATCTTTTAACATGGTTGCCCTCTGATGGCATTGTTAATGAAATTTAACAGAATGGATTGGCAATCTTGGTCTGTCCGGTTGTCCAAAGGAAGCTTAGACAGAGTGTGTCTGGGGCTGTTAGTACCCTGCTGAATGTTGGCACTTAGCATGAGTGATTCTGAAGAACACTGATTGTTCCTTCAGGCTCTTAACACTGTGTCTGGATCAAGGCCAAAAGAATGTTGAAGAGTTACTCCACACATTATTTATTATTACTAATCTTTTTCCATTTTCAACGACAGTGGAGAAAATAATACTTGAGGATTGAAGAGGCTCAATTGTTAAGAGCATTTGCTACTCTTGTACAGGACCAAGTTCAGTTCCCAGTACTCACTTGTCAACTCACAACTGTCTATAATTACAAATATTTGAATGGAAAACTTCTAAGTTAAGAAAAACTAATACAAATTGAGTTTCCTCCAAACTATATTTGATTTTGGCCTCTGAGAAGCTCTGGTTTTTATGCTGTGTCATGGGGAGCCCAGGAAGATTGTCATCTTGTACTTGGGTAATAAATAATTACTTCATGTTTTGTTTTTCACTGAATTTTCATATTTTCTCCCACCCCCATCCCACCCCCCCTTTTTAAAGCAGATGCTGTTTTCCCCCTACCTTCTTTCTCATTTCCTCTCTCTCATGAAAAGAAACATGACTTTATATATTTCATTTGGTTTTGTTTTTCAAGTTAGAATAGGATCTGTAGTTAAGCAAGAGGATAACTTAATTTTTCCTCAACCTAAGTTGCTTTCAAAGGGCTTGTTCCTTAGCCAAAAAATGCTACAGGTTGGAGAAGTGAATGGCTTTATTTCATTGATTTTTGCAGCTGTTGGCCCTTAGCCTAGTTATTTGCAATGTTTGCAAATTATTTGACCTAGAATGCTTACATGTTTTAAGAAGTTTTAGGGGACTGTTCTCATGATTGAAGTAAATAACTCAGACAGCAATGTGTTTATACATTATAGGGGTGCTAGGAAAGGAGGGGTTAGGATAGAGGAACTTATCTTGGTCTCTCTACCTGCTCTTACTATGTTTTTGCTTTTTATCTTTTTATGGTCTTGTCTTGCTGATGTTCATATCTGCTAAGGTTCTGTTTTGCTTATTCCTTATCCGCAAAAGATGAGATTGAGTTTTAGTTTCCCTTTTTTGCTTATGCCTAGGATGGGTGGGAAATAAACCACTGGGTGTTGATTCTATAGTGAAAATCTAGGGTTAGACATAATTTTCTCACATAATTTGAGCCAGAAGGTCTGTTGGGGAGAAGGTTTGAGATGCCTTCTTCCTAGCATAATGGTATTGAATATTCCAAAAGTATTTTTGCCTTGTGACCTGGAAAGTATTGCTGGTTTTGGTAAACGTGTTTTGGGAAATGCATGTCTCTCTCAGAGGCCAAATGTCCTATGCCTTTTTAAAAAAACGATATTTTAGATTTATTTTTATTGGCTATGACTATTTTTGTCTACATGCATGCCTGGTGTTCTCTTAGTCCAGAAGAGGGTGTCAGATCCCTAGGAATTACTTGGAGTTAAAAATGGTTTAGAGCCACTATGTGGGTCCTAGAAATCAAACCTGGTCCTTGTGCACTTGCAAGAGCAGCAAGTGCTCTTAGGTGTGGAGCCATGCTCCAGTCCCATGCTCTCACTTGTACTTCTGTGATAAAGGTCTATACAGGAATAAAGAATATCCCTATATGAGGGAAGGTAAGTATGGTACAGAAATTCCTCCAGCAATGGCTGATGATCAGGAGGAGAAGGAAGGAGAACAGTGCTTAAGATGCAGCTCAGCAGTAGAGGTGTTTCCTTTCCCTGTTTTAGGTTCTGTCCACCAGAGTTGTTTTATAATATAAGTTTATGTGTTCCTTTCCACATAAACACTTAGGATCAGTTGTGTGGACGGGACCCTACACTTACAGATGAGCTGCTAAATATCCTCACAGACCTAACTCAACTCAGCAAGACCACCAATGCTAAAGTGGCGCTGCGGGCTCGTCAGGTAAGAACATTTGCTAGTTATCTTGAAAGAGTGATATTTCTCATCATTTGTACAGTTTTGGGCACAATGCACTTTCACAACGATAATGCAATGTTTTCATCTGATAAAGTATTTTTTAAAGACAAAGTACATGGTTATTGTTGGGTTTCTCACTTTATAAAATACTGATATTGTTCTCTATCTTCTCTGCCAGCCCTCACTGTAGTAACAAACCAGGGTTAGGTGTAGGAAAGGAAACTGAGGGAAGGAAATGAACTCAGTATTTTTTACTCCCCAAAGGGAGCTTAGAGACAGATGAAAAGTTGTAAGTATATAGAAAATAATCAAGTGTGGAAAGCAGAAAGATAATGTCATGAATCTTCAGCACTAGCAATCAGAACAACCCCAGAGAAGTCCAGTTAGCTTCACCCTGTAGTCCTCATTTCCATTCCAAAAGGTTTCTGCAGGGAAGCTGAGAGTTTTGCACTCCCTTTGTGTTTTCATTGCATGGGCATTGACAAGGACACAGCATTTGAAGCTGCTCAGTGACCTTCTGCTTTCTCTACAATTGTATCCATGTCACTGAACTCCTCAAAGTTATTGAACCTCTCAGTGACCTGCTGAGGATATTCAGGTCCTACTGACTCCCTGTTTGTTTGTGACACTGCTTTTACGTTCTGCCCCTCACATGTGTCAGTGTTAGCTCCTGATGCCTTCTTTTTGGCGCTGAGTACCTGGTGCTGTCAAAGCAGCTTTTCTTCTCTTTCTACTACAAAGTTGCAAAAGGCTAGCTATACTGCATCCACCTTCCCCACAGTTGCTCCTTGCCAGACCTGATTCCCAATTAACAGCTAGTCATGCAGTCCCCAAGACTAGCAGCTTTGCAAAGGTAAATCACATGCACTAATGGAACTTGATTGAAGTTGTTTGCTCTCCCTCCCCCCTACCTCTATGGGCTATTGTCCACAGCACAAATCATGGTGAGAAGCAACTGAGATTCAGTATTTGGTGGCATTGACTTATACTACAGGACCTAGACGTTGTTTTATTTGTTCTCTGTTTTATCTTGGATGTCTGCATTTATAGATTTATATTTATTGCTTTTGTATCAGGCGACCTAATATGAGCCTAGAATAATCACTCCCTCAGGAACTTATACCTCTTGTGTTGCCTTCACTCTAGGTTCTTATTGCTTCCCATTTGCCATCATATGAGCTCCGCCATAACCAAGTAGAGTCTATCTTCTTATCAGCCATTGACATGTATGGACACCAGTTTTGCATTGAGAATCTGCAGGTATTTATAATAGCCCTGCCCACCACTTCACACTCCTGTTCCTTTTATTTCCATAAGCATATTTCAGTTAAAGATTTAATAAATTAATTTGACTTCTGTGTAATGAAATTTTATTCCTTGAATTTTAAAAATGATATATGTTTGTTTTTTTATAAAAATATTACATGAATGGGTTTTTGATCCTACTGCACATACTGGCTTTGGGGGAGCCTAGGCAGTTTGGATGCTCAACTTACTAAACCTGGATGGAGGTGGGCAGTCCTTGGACTTCCCACAGGTCAGGGGACCCTGATTACTCTTCAAGCTGATGAGGGAGAGGGACTTGATGGGGGAGGAGGAGGGAAATGGGAGGCGGTGGCAGGGAGGAGGCAGAAATCCTTAATAAATAAATAAATTTTAAAAAAATAAAAAAAATATTGCATGATTATAACTCAGCTTTAAAAATCAAATGGGCCTTTTTTGATAGAAGTGTCCTATTGAAGTTTCTATCTTTTGAAAGCATTCTACACCAGAATTAATTGGCAACGGTATTTGATTTCTGATGCTCGAATTAGATGCATACATAGATGACTGTTCCTCTTCTGGAGACAAAACTATTTAAATATCATCTAATTTTAATTTTATTTTAATGCTTACATTACATTTTATAAAGAGCCAATTTTATAAAATTATTGGATAATTTTGCTACAAATGAAGGACTTCAACTATTTTTTACATAACATCATTTTCTCAGGGGTGCCTTTCTGTTCTCCTCCTTGGAAACCAGGGTACCATTGTTAATTGGCCAAAGGAATCTCCATACTTCCTGTAGGCTTTCCTTCTAGGGAATCTAGAAGCGGAAAGAGGTAGATTTTTATTCTGTGGTTCATAGTATAAATCTAGGGTTTCTATGAGCTTTCAAACCCGGAATTTCTGATAGTAGAGTATTTGAGAAAGTACAATTAGAGGTCTGAAATGATAATGTTCATAAGCACTTATATTGGCATATTATTGATACATTTGGTAAACATTCTAAGAATTTTGTATGTCTTAGCCCATCTAATCCTTAAGGCAAACCTGTGGGACAAGGTATTATTATGTTCTCCAAAACCATTATGTTCATATATGGCATATATAAACCAGTAGAATTTTTAGGTCGCACTGAGTATTTCGATATCCTTTGCCTTTCAGAAACTCATCCTTTCGGAAACATCTATTTTCGATGTCCTACCAAACTTTTTTTACCACAGCAACCAGGTGGTGAGGATGGCAGCTCTGGAGGTGAGTATTCTGGTTTGTGGTACAATCCTCTCCATGGGTTTGCTGGAGTTTTCTGTCTGATCGATGTCATGCCCCTTCTTTTCTCTTGGTCTTTTCTTCTGGAACACTAAATGCTTACTTGGCTACTTTACCTGCTGTTTTATCTGCATTAATCACCAGCTCCTAGGTCTAATAACAGGGAAATAACTGCCAAATTTTTAAATAGTCTGTTTTCCAGATATTTGAATCTTCCTATTTCATAATAAATAAGACTCACAGCATAAATCCACCTATTAAATCTTACCATTTTGTGATTTGAGCAAATGTTAGTTCTATAGTATCTAATGAACTGTGGTTTAGGTGCATTACTTTTCCATCGAATCCTGTAGTTCTATAACATTAAAAAAAAAGCAAGACTTTGAGGTGAGGTGACTTGCCCAGAAAATACAGATTTATTTGAACTTGGGACAGTCTGATTTCAAAGACTGTTCTGTTGCACCACAGCATACCACCTCATTAAACACAAAAATTGCAAACCCTGAATGCTTCCTTAACATAGCCAAGTAGATATATTTTGAAAATGAGAGGGAGAAGTTTTTTTCAGTGATTTCATGTAATAGAACATCACATAGTCTGTTGTTAGCTTTCTTGAGTTATTTTTTATTTGTACTCTGTGGGTAAAGTGTAAAGTATCCTACTCAGTAAATATCAAATATTTGAAATATCTTGGTGTTTTTCCAGGCTTTCATGTCATTTAATGAAATGCCTCCTCATATGCCTCACCTGCTGATAGAACCTCATGTAGCATGTTATGTGCATGGCAAATTGAATACGAAGTCTGGGAGTGTGAACTGCTGGTCTTTGCTGAGATATACTTTGTTGCTGTTTCTTTAACTATTGGATAGAGTTAGTGGGTTTGAGATATTACATGTCACATTATTCCTCACTGCTTTTTCATGTAGTTGAGGATGGAAATCCTTCAGAACTGATTTGGGGCAGTAAGATTGGAGGTGGTGGTGGTGGTACAAGATAGATTAAAAAAAAAAAGTAGCCTGGAATAAGCACCTCTTGTTTTTCTAACTGCTTGATTTCTCTTCTGTTATGCTAATGAATTAGTAGTCATGATTTTTGTATGTTCTCTTGCTAAAGGGGAAACCTCCAGCGTGTAGGTTAGTGTGAAAGGTTTATCATATACCTAGCAGCCTCATTTTATTTCACTGTATTACAGTCATGGGTGAAGCACTGAAACTCCAAAGCTTTAACAATTAAAACAAGGTGTTATGTTTAGGGCCTTGGGCCTCTCAGGGCAAACTGCCATCTCTTCAAGACATTTCCTTGTTCCAGCCATCCTCTTCATTTCTGTTTCTGAAGTATATTTACTAGGGATTATTTTTTAACCAGGTATATGTTCGAAGGGCTTATATTGCCTATGAACTTAACAGCGTACAACACCGCCAGCTTAAGGACAACACCTGCGTGGTGGAATTTCAGTTCATGCTGCCCACATCTCATCCAAACAGGTGAGCTTGAGCTGGTACATACACCTGAACTAGCCAGTGGCCTAAGACATAGTCAAGGGGAGTGCTAAATGACAATTCCTTGATATTTGCAACCAGAAATATAAATAAACAAATGGACAGATTTGAACTGAGAGAGAAGAGCTTCTTGATGCCTGCGTCTTCTGGGGAGAAGCAGCGTGTTTCTAGGTGGTTAGGGCTATTCTGTTCATTCTTGTTTGTATATGTAATTAAAGACCACCCTCTCACCTCCCTCCATTTTTTCTTTATTCCCTTCTTTTGATTCCTTCTTTCCTTTCTCACATGAACATTTGACTTGCCAGACCACCCCCAACACATACTCTAATTTAAGACATCAGTTGAAACAGACAAGAATGCTGTGTACAAGTTCTGCTTTGTCATGTGCTAACTAGGGTTAATCTACCTGAGCCAGTCTCCTTCTGCCTTAACATTAACACCCGAATTTAACAGTGGTAAACCAGTCAGGCTTTTTTTTTTTTCTTTTTTTTGTATTCACACTTGAAAGCCAGACTTCTTAAATATAGATCAGTTGCTTAATTGGCCATCTAGTTCCATTATTTTTCTCTTCCCCCGTCCTTTAAAATGTGCATATGTAAATTTGGTTTTGCTTTGGGTCTAAAATGAAATTATTTATATACCCATTTAAAAATATTCTGTGACAGTGAAATTCTAAGACTTCCAAGATACACATGTTCATTCCCTCCTGTATTTTTATTCTTTTTAGTAATACCACAGGAAATATAAATACCACAGCCAATCATACTCTGCTTCTCTCCATTTCTTCTTTATTGCCTTTGGTTCTTCGCATGGTATTACAAACCACTATGTCTTTGGGGATCCTTAGTTATAGACATCAGAAATGGTTTTGTTCTGAATTGCCACTTCACCCAAAGCAATAGCCTTTCTGGAGACAAAGAAGTCTGTGCTGAGACTTTCGGCCACTGGATGCCACTGTTGATCCAGCAGAGGTCGACTGATAACAGAGGCATCTTCAGGAAAAGTATGTCTCTTCTTTGTCTCAGAAGATCCTTTCACTTTTCCACCTCAAAAAATATCTTGTGGCTGGCAGAGAAAAGCATATATCCTTGATTTAGCAAGCATCTCAGTGCATTTTTGCCTCCATGGATTTCAGAATCTCATTTTCTAGAAACGAATGGTTGTCCTTCATCGAGCATCGAAGTACTTGTGGCACATATGGGCTTGGCACTAGGTCTTTCTTTTCCAGCATTCCTTGAATAATTGTAGAGAACTACATGTTATACTTAATTCTCTGTAATTCTCAAGACAACCTCCCTTTCTTCCTGCTTTCTCCTGCCTCTTTCTTGTGGGCAGTGATTTGTAGTCAGCCTGCAGGGTTCATTCTGATGACTTCCTTCCACATTGCTTTCCTTGTCTTTGTGAATTGCTCTCACCCTATCTTACTTTTTTCTTTTTACATTTGTGTGTGTGTATGTGTTGTCTGTGTATATACATGTGAAGATATCTTGCAGGAGTTGTCTCTCTGGCACTGTCTTTTAAATTTTGAGGCTATTTGTCTAGTTTGATGAAAAAAAAAGATGACTAGAAATTGAAAGTAATGCTTAACTGTTTTGTTTAGAAGCCTTATTCACCTTTAAACATGAAGGAAGTAAGTCTTGGTTAGTACTGATATGGCTTCAAAATGTTTTTGTCTCTCCCAACAGACATAATGTATATACTCCCATGAATAAAGGCCAGGTTTGAAAAGAAATATAATCTATAGGTTCTAAAGTTTCCATTGATTATGTGTGTAATTGTAAAGTTGCTGGAATGTTATTATTATTAGTAGAAATAGTGTTTATATGGATGTGCAAGTGAAGACAAATGCAAAATAAAGTTAAATAATCTTTCTGAAAATTTTAAATATCTGCTGAAGAGATGTTTAGTCAGTAAAACACTTATCACACAAAGATGAGGACCTAAGTTTAGATCCCCAGCACCCATGTGAAAGCCAGGTACAAGGAATACATTTGTAACCCCATACTGGAGTGGGAGAGACAGGCAAGAATGTGTGTATGTTCACACCTGAGCATGCATTTGCACACATACACACACAAATCTATAAATGTGTAAATTAATTTAAGCTCTAAAGCCTTTTTTTAAAATATAAGTTTAGGATCTGATGATTACATTTGACCCCAGAATAATATATTCAGTTTCAGAGAATAGCTTATTCAGAAAGTTATAGATTTGCTATTTGATTTTATATTTGATAAGGATTTTATATTTGCCTACAAATATATTTGGAATTATAACCTTATTCTGATTCCAATTGATGGATTACAATTAAATTTTGATTCTACCCATATCAGATTTGACCAGATACTATCAAGCAAGCACATGGCCTTCCATGGAACATCCCTAGGCCTCCCATATTTCTGATCAATGGACTGCAAAGGTGGTGGTGGTGGTCTCTACAGTTTTCTCAGTTTAATAATTTTGCAGAACCTAAGCACCACAGTTTTATTTGCAGCTCTGTCAAAGCTCTTATGTCATTCAGGCTGCCCCCTCAATTCACAGCCCCTCTACCTCAGTTTCCTGAGTGCTAGGTGTATGGTTGTACCTCATTGTGCTTTGCCCTAGTTTTATTTTAAAGACTAAAGATCAGGACTAGGCAAATTAAACCTATGGAGGAAGTCTGGGAGAACTTCAAATCCAGTGTCATTGTTCTTCCTCTGTAGAATCAAGGCACACCACCTTTTCCTTCTCAGCACATCCGTGTATTCACCAGTCAGGAAACTCCCAACAATCTTGTGTTGGGTTCTTATCAGGATTTTATTTCATAGGCTCGATGGCACAAATCATAAGCCATGTGAATGTACTCAATCTTTCCTCCCCAGAGGTCAGGCTAGGACAAAGCACTAGCCCTTTGACCACATAGTTGGTATTTCTAGTGACTGACCAGTTTCTGTCTGGAGTCATGTCATCTCTTTGCATAAGCTTAGATGAGATGCGTGGGAGGCATAAATAGCAAAATGTGCTCCCACTGCTTGGGAAACTCCAAGGATTTAGAGTCTTTCTGCTGGCAACTGAGAAAATGGCTAGACTCACAATAAACCTGTTCCCCTTTTTAAAATTCTTATCTAATTTTTATAACTCCACTATTTTTCTTTCATTGTGTTCTAAGGATTATCAAAATTATTTAAATAGTATCTTTAAAAAAAAAACACACACATATTGGTATCCTGGTATCCTATCCCTGATTTATTTTGGATTAGATTCCTTTCAGTGACTGTTCGTAAAGTTCCTCTAATTGTTCAAGACAGTGTAGTAGAATCTAATGTAAGCCACATATGTAATTTTAAATTTCCCACTTGCTACTTTTGAAAGTATAAAAAGAAACAATTGTAATAACATGTCATTAAAATCAATAAAATGAAATATATTTTTAATATATAATAAAAATATTAATGTAATATTTGTTTTCTTATTCATATTTAGTTCTTGAAATTCAGTTAATTTTACATATATAACATATTTCAGTATAGACTAGCTACTTGTCTATCACTCCATGACTATACATAGGTAGTTACTGCCATACTGTTCAGCTCAAATCTAGGCCAAAATTTAATTAGGACAATTATATTGAGTCCTTTTATTTTATATTCATGGTCTTGTTCTTAGGAGAGAGGGGGTAAAACACATCTTAGGTTGCTATTCTTAGTAGTTATAGGAAGTACCACACCAGATACAGAATTATAACACTTTACACATACTTCAATAATTGCTCTGTTAAAATAGAAAATGTAGAATCACATACCAATGCAAAGCAGATTAAACCTTTTCTCCCAACTGGAGTTAACAAATAAAAAAATTTTGGGGAGCCGGGTGGTGGTGGCGCACGTCTTTAATCCCAGCACTTGGGAGGCAGAGGCAGGCGGATCTCTGTGAGTTCAAGACCAGCCTGGTCTACAAGAGCTAGTTCCAGGACAGGCTCCAAAACCACAGAGAAACCCTGTCTCAAAAAAAAAAAAAAAAAATGGGGGGGAAGAAAATACTTTTTGAGTGGCAGGTATCTTTTTGAGACAAGGCCTTAAAATACAGCCAGGGCTGGTCTCGAACTTAATATGTATCTAAGAATGACTTTGAATTCTAAATCCTCCTGTCTTTACTTCCTAAATGGAAGGATTACAGACATGCTGGCTTAAAAACAACATCGTATTTAACCAGTTACTTTTGCATTTCCTAGTCCTTGACTAAAATTGTTCAGCATGGTGTTAGGAATGTCTTTGTAAGCTGTCATAGCTATAAAAACTGCTAGAATTCCCACTATTGATTTGACCCCCCATACATTGGAATAGAACATGGTTCTTTGTAACCTGACAGCAGCAGTGGGTTTTGTTGTTTGTTCAGGAAAATGCTTCAGATACCTTTTGTATTGAAGGCCTATGTTTTATTAGATTTATATTTGTTATAGTTGCTTAGATTGTTGAAACATAGGCAAAAGCACATTTGCAAATGAGTAGAGCAGCTCTAAACAAGGGAAGGCTCCTTTTTAGTACACTTGGTTAATTAATTTATAAAGTTTTCACAAGGCTTTTCTTCAGTATTCTATTTATTTTTATGTACATGTTTTGCCTGAATATATGTCTGCATCATGTCCCATGTCCATGCCCGGTGTCCTCAGAGGCCAGGAGAGGGCATTGGGTCTCCAGAAACTGGAGTTATAAATGGTTGTGAGGCACCATGTGGGTGCTGGGGAATTAAGCTGCATTTCTCTGAAACAGCCTCCGAGTCATCTCTGGTTCTCTCAATGATTTTCTTTGTTTTAAATAGGATGCTAGTTCTTTGCTAATCCCTGTGATTTCCTCCCTCATCCTTACTAGGCATCCTTTATTTGGTATGTTATTTTCTTCTTGAACTTAAATTTGCCCAGTTTTCTCTGGGGACTGTAGTTTCTCAGCTTACTTGGCTTCCTTTGTGTTGCTCATCAGAGCACCCTGTTTATTCAGACGTCCCTGGTCTAGAGTTACCTTTTTCTTCTTATTCCCTTAGCTTGACTAGTAGCTAAAGGGTAATTAGGGACCTGTGACACGTCTATTTTCGTATATTTCCTTTTAAAAAAGAAAATCTTAGAATTTAGATTTTATTTGCTATTATGTATAATTTTCATTTTCCAAGAATCAGTTTTAAACTGTGAATTGTAGCCAGTTAGCAGTTATCCTTGAGGAGATGTATGTAGGGTTCCTCAGTTATTTTCTTATGTAAGTGTAGTTGGGACAGCTTCTCTGCTTCAGGAAACCAATTCTTAGTTTTCAGAGTCCATGAGCCCAGCTTTTTGAGTTCAACTAGTTTTTGACTTGGATTGATCCTAGAGCTCAGGCTTTATCATTTGCCATTTTTCTCATTAAGGCTTAAGGTCTGTTGTATTTGTATTCCCTCCACCTCACCCCACTCCCGTCCCCACCCCTTTCCACTTCTGAAACAATAGTATCATTCACTAGTGCTAAAAATGCCAAAACTTTGTTATACTGAACCATTATCCTAATGCCTTTATTTTTGAAGGTTTGTTAGATGATTTGATATTAGGGATTTCACCTAACCTTGAACATATTAAATGTCTCAGAATAATGTAGAAACAAGTTTTTCAGTTACTCTGTGTAGTGAAAATTCTAAAATATATTTACATTATACAAATCTGTCTAAAGCACATTATGATGTAAGTTCTGTGACTGCATTTGGCTCTATATTGTTGACAGTCTGGGAGTACAAAACTTAAAACTGAAAATAAATTTTGTATGTAACACACAGTAGTTAACTTAGGCAGTTTTTAAAACTTATTTCATGATTCACTTAAGTATGAAAGATGATGCTAGTGATGAAGGTGTATATATACTTGCTGTATATTTCCATGCATATTTCATAATGGGTAAGGACCTTTAGTGTTTCTACCTATTTCTTAGATAAAAATCCGTGCTTTAGTTAAGTTGGGTTGCATTGCACCTTCTGTGGTGTTTGTTCCCTGTAAATCTGGCTTTCTGTGTTTGAGCGCCTTAGCTCAAGTACTTTGCTTTTCTCATGCCTTACATTCAGAAGAGGTTGGCCGTGTTCTTCCCCGATAACACATTTTGTTTTTGTTCATAGCTGGGTTTAGTGGTTTGGCACCTTAGGTTTTTAGTTGTTGGTCAGTAGTCTTTAGACCTTCTTTTTATTTGTGAAGAAAGTTAGAAATGAGAAATCTTTCATGTGACTGACTAATCAGCAGCCTGCCTTCATTCTTGAGAATGTTGATAATCTTTGACATCCAGAGATTAGAACCCTCTTTTGGATAGTACTGAGACACTCAAGGCTTCCAACTTGTAGCATTTTTAACAATGGGAACACTTGATTGTAGTTAGCAGGGTAGAATGAGCTATAAATAAATATAATCCTACAGTGCTTGCTTTCTTCATTCAGGGTAGTCTGTTGATAAAATGCAAGCATCCGGCAGAAGAGAAGATTCTCAGCAGGTTTAAGTGCTTTCCTGTGTCCATGGCTCAGCTTCTAGCCTCTGCTGTATTATTTTGGCACTCAGGACTTGTAAGATTGGAGAGTCGAGTTTAAAACTCTCAATATAATATTAGTGTAGTCCAAGGTCTTCTTGTCAGGGAAGACTAGCTGGTTTTAGGGGGAAGGAAAAGCAGAATCCAGGGCATCTGTAAATCCCTGTAGTTTTGTGCTGTGGATTGGTAGCTAATTATACAGCAGGCAGCAGTAATGTATTGTAACCCTGTTGGCATTCCTGTTTCAGGAAGAGCACAATCTTCCATCAGAGCAAAGAAGGGGCTTTGAAGAGGCTGCAAATGAATGAGGCAATGATCATTTTATTGTAAACCAAAGCTTTGCTATGGAATCAGGGCATCTGAACTGTGAGGAGATTGGGGAGGGACACCAAGGGAAATTTGTTGTTCAGACATATTTTACAGTTCTTGATTTGGATTCTTCTGCTGAAATACAATCACATGAGGAGACCACCACTGGTCACAGCCAGTCAAATTGTTCTTTCTCCTGTGGTACTATTGTTACTGGCTGCCAGTAGGTTACTCAGCCGACCTCTTCTGTTTCTGCTTTGTTGCTTAATTTCAAAAGATTTGCCCTGTACTCACTCTCAGCCACAGCTTGATATAACCACTGCTGATTTGCATGCATCCCTATCATTTTTAAAGGGTTCTTTTTTCTTTTTCTTTCAGTTAGAAGGCAAAATAACCAGGAACATTTTTATATGATATTAGATCTATGTAGGGGCTATCTAAAACCAAGCAAAATGAAATTCGGCTGTAAGGGGTTGTATAAGGCTCAAAGAACTTGAAACGGTCAGAGAAGTCAGTGTTTGTTATATTAAAGAGGACTCAGCTAGAACTCTAACTTTGCATTCATACAGGCTCCGTAGCCATTCTAGGCTGGTGGTTCAATAAAATGAGAAGTAACTTAATGTCAAGAATTTCAGAACTCAGAAAACTTCTATTGTCCTTTAAAGTCTATATTGATGTTGATCAAATTCTTAACTGATCTGATAGCAGCTCCTATACAAATAATCTTTAATGATATGACTAAGCATTGGCCTGTTTAAAAAAAAAAAAGATAGTTTGTCTTTTTCTCTCATTCAACTTTTTTATGACCCCTAAATTCTTACTCTACCAATGAGGATGATTGATTTGATTTGGAACCATTCTTTTAATTAAATGACAATATTGGGAGGTTTTGCCCCCCTCTTTTGCCCCACTGTGTAAAAAGTATTTCCTATGACAAAGCGACAGGGGCTCCCTATGAGAACTTGAAAATTTCTGGTGGAGACTAGCTTTTGGTTGATGTGCTTTTAAATTTAGACCTTGTTCTTCTGAAAACTCAGCCTTCATCTGTGAAGATGCCCTGAGGGGACAAGGGTAGCTACAGAAGTAATGAGTCCATTTTATTAGTTTAAGAATTTGGTTAACAGTTGACTTGTTCTGGTTCTGAAACTCTGCAAAACTAGATGAATGGAGTCAGAGATTGCTTTGGTTATAGGTTTCTTCTCTCTGAACTGGGTTCCTAGTAAGAGAACCACTGTGCTAGTGACTTCATTGTTTAGAGTAAAACAAAAGAGCTAAAGCACTTCTGTATTTTTTTTTTTTTTACCATCTGTACTAAATTTTCTGTTTAGCTACCCCCAGCTTTGGTGTAGAATCTGTGTATTTCCTGTATTCATGAGGTTCCATTTTCCTAAGTGAGAGCTCATGGAATCCAGACAGTAAAGAGTTTTGCACTTCAAGTAGCTCTTGTTGTCTTATGAGCTTGCCCTGACACAGGTTTAATACAAAGAGCATCACTGCTCACAAATCACACAAGGTGTATAGTTTGTGTGCAGTGATATGTCACAGCCTTTTATTTATAGGGCCAGTTCAGTCTACCTTGCTCCTTTCACTGCCTTGGAAAGTGCATCATTTTCCTTCTCTAATCCTCCTTCCCACACACCAGCAGTACTCCCTGGTATGTTCTGCCCATTAAGACTTCTGTGTGCCAGAAAACCCTAATAATGATTCTGTGCTGTTAAAAGAATGTAAGAGGGTTAAGAAAGCAACCATTCAACCCTCCTTACAGTGCCCCTAAATTGTGGCCGATATTCCTTTGCTACTTTAACTTTGAAAGTAAGAGTTTTTGTTTGATTCATTTTTCTGTTTGCAAACATCTGACATCAAAATTCTGAGAAATGCTTTCAAATACCAAAGAGAATTCAAGAGTCTTCCCTTATTTCCTCTGTGTAATTCAGTCTGTTTGCTTGCTTGCTTGTTTGTTTATTTCAAGACAGGCTTTCTCTGTGTGTCTCTGGCTTATCCTATAACTCACTCTGTAGACCAGGCTGCTTGCACTAGAGATCTGCCTACCTCTGCTTCCCTAATTCTGGGATTAAAGGTGTGCACCACCACCACCACCACCACCACCACCACCACCACCACCACCAC
>NC_022014.1:14752643-14761681 GCF_000317375.1 Microtus ochrogaster | reverse complement strand
CCACCACCACCACCACCACCACCACCACCACCTGTCTCAATCTTTCTTTCATGAATTTGGCACATCCTTTATAAGGAAGTTAAAACTAGTCAAACTTAGGTACAGTTTTATTTATGAAATGCCTAGAGTTTTCAAACTAATAACAATTAAAAATAGTTATCCTAAACTCATTTAATTAAAGAGTATTAATTGTAGCAAGTTTTATCACACTAGTAGTATAACTTAGGTTCCTCAGAATTTTCAGTACTCATAAACTCCTTTGCCCTAAGAAACCTGGTGCCTTTCAGAAAGGAAGAGGTGGCTGAATTTCAGGGTGTCTGCATCAATAGATTAATTTCCTTAGAGGAGATCGTAGATCCATTACATATTCCAGAAAAGCAATAAGGCAGTAGGAGCTATGGAACCATCATCTTATTGTGCCTTTATAATAGGAGCAAGGAATAATTTAGAAATTTTGTCAGGGATCATATTTCATGTTTTAATGTACAATATAATATAGCTTGACTATTTACCAATCCATGTTTTACCTCTACACAACATTATTTTTTTGTAATGAGAGTTATTTAGAGAAAAAAAATCTGGGACTGGAGAGATGGCTTAGTGCTTTAAGAGCACTGCCTGTTCTTCCAGAAGTCCTGAGTTCAATTCCCAGCAACCAGATGGCTCATAGCCATCTGTAATGAGATCTGGTGCCCTCTTCTGGCCTTCAGAAATACGTGCAGAAAGAACACTGTATACATAATAAATAAATCTTTTTTTAAAAAAAAAATCCATGGTAAATACATCTGGACCCTTTCCTCAACAGCTGCTGTGGTGAGGTAGGTCAGGAGGATGCCTCTTTGGAGGCACCATGGGGATTGAAGGGTAATGAGCACTTAATTACATTTGCTGATACCAGAGCTGCTAAACTGGAGCTTCTGGTGACTGGTCTGTATCTACTCTGACAATTCTTTTATTATGGCTTTCACTAACCTATCAGTAACTAACTGTGGTTGTTTAATTACAGAGGGAACATCCCCACGCTAAACAGGTACCGTATATTTAGTTTCTTTTCCAACTAAAAGTACCCTCCCCCAGTAACGTAAAATAGTGAAACAAGGTAAAAAACAATACTATAGTAAACAAGCTAATGTGTTATTTTCTGCTAGGGAATCCTCAGGTTCCCCTTGGGCATACTGAGTTGCTCTTTCTGTTTGGAAAACATGTCTTCAGCTGTTCCAAAAGTACTTGAAAAGTGTCAGTGTGGGAAAGACCACTTTGAGCTGTGCGTGAGAGGGAGTGTGTCAGCTGATGTTCAGCATTGCTGGCAACATCTTGCTGAGTTCTCATTGGAGCTGGGGCTTTCAGAGGAGAAACCCTTAAGGTTACTCTTCTTAGCCTGGCAAATTTTTCATAGTATTTTCAATTTTTAGTTTCTCTAATTTGCTTCTCTTTTTAGAGGAATAAAAGTCCAGAAATAGCTGATCTCATGTTTCATCAGTTTGTTAACTGTTTTTCTAAAGTATTATGATTTAAAAGTCATTTTATTTTATACTTATAAGAGTATCATTGGAAAAATATATTAAGTCTTGTTACATTGAGCCGTGAGAGAAGTTTCCAAGTCTATATATGCAACTGATACTTTAATATGTGTTTTGCATTTCTCTGCTTCCTCAGCCAAGCAAGGTCACATGCAAGTTTGAGAGGATAGCAATTCTGACTGGACTAAATCCACAAAATGCTAAAGCAGTGACAAGTTGATGGCAAATTCTTTGTAGATGCTGCATGTGAAAATGTTTATAATCTTACATTTTTTCTCTCCCTTTAAAATACTATGTAACTAAAATAAATTATAGCCTTATAGCTCTATTTAAATGTGGGTGGCAGGGCGTATGCTTTTCTAAGCCCTTGGTCTTCCCTTAGAGTGTAAGCTTGGGTTCAGTTCTGCCAACCTTAACTGTTCGGGCCCATGAGCACAGTGGTAGAGGGAAACTGAATCATGTATATATTTCCCATCAAGTGAAAAAGATGTTTAACCCTATGTTTGCCACAAACCCAGCCTGTTAGCTTATTTAGAGGGGGTTTTGTTTAAATGTTTTCTGGAACCCTTTGTCTCTTTCCTGTGTAGTGATAGGCAAATAGAAAAGGTGCCTCACAAACTTGCTCCTTTGATAAGTGTACTTGGTGATCCTAGAAATCAGGATAATAGCATTTCTGAGTTAATACAGCTCAGAATCCCAGTTTCTAGTGAGCACCATATATAAGACTTGCTTGATGTGTGCTTCATTTGTTTGTTTCACTCATGGTATCAATGGTTTCCTCTTTCAGTCTGCCTTCTCTTTCCCAATACTGTTGAAAAATGAAGTTCCTTTCCTATTGCCATCGCTTACCAAAAGAATAAAAACCATGAGTGTGAGTCTCTTTAGTCTGTGTGAGCAACATTCCCATCCTACAAAGCACCTCATTGCCTTTTATAAATATGATTTTTCAGAGGGCCCAGACCTCAAGCTCACATTCATTGTTCTCTCTTCCTCCTGCAACATTGCAGGTGGTGTTCTTCAGGGAAATTTTTAAATAGTTTTCCAAAGTGCAGGTGTCATCATCTCACTCTGAACTTACTTCAGATCGATGTGCCAGTAATGTGTCTTACGAATCCTGGTGGCATCCTTTAGCTTGTTCCTTTCTAATAGGCTGTCCCGATTGGTCAATCATTAATACCTTATGATATTATTTATAAGTACATTCTGCTGAGATGCATCAAAGAATATTCATATTCATTATGGATTTAGATTGGACAAATCAATTCAGCTCTCTTTAAGCATCTCCATTTAGCAACTGCTTGTCATGCTTACACATACTTTGAGACCAATGCTCTGCTTTTGTATCTTGCTAAAAGTTAATAAGGCTTTCAGTAGAGATATTTTTGCTCTAGTACAAAAGTGTTTAAATTTAAAAAGGAACTTTTGCAATATGGGCTTAAACTCTTTCAGAAAGGGAGAACTCTAACCAGTAAATCTCTCAGTTTACCAATAGAAAGGATAAATACCTCAATAAAGTTCCTTTAGAGGACTTCTGTTCCATAAATAACTTGCTAGAATTATTTACTAAACTACTTCATTCTTCTTAATTAGAATTACTATTTGATATTTATAAAACTGTGTCTGGGAATGTTTAACCTATTACAATTCCTAAGGAATAATGTCTTAAATGTTGAATAATGGTCTCTCACTTGGTTTGTTTTTTTTTTTTTTTTTTTTTTTTTTTTGGAGAAAAGGAGATGGGGAAGATGCAGGATGGTTTTTAACCCCTAGGTACTGCTTGTTCACCCAATATATCAAACCATTGTGTTAAAAACCACCATAACATCCCTGGTAGTCCTTAAATGTCTATCTGAAGAACTTTTGGAGTGACAAAAATATAGTGCTGAAAAATTCAAACAAAGCACGAATCTTACTACAGCCTTATCTGTAGTGGGGAAAAAACCAAAACCGAAAATGAACAATAGCAACAAAAACCATATCTGCTCTGTAACCTGACCCTACATGAAAGTTTTCTCCATGCTCCTTTTCCCTTGTTAATCTCCCAATCCTTGCTCCTTGTCTAATGAACTTGATTTACTGTTTAGAATGTCCTTTGCCTCCAACCTCAACCACTATGGCATGACTCATGTAGCTAGTGTCAGTGATGTTCTGCTGGACAACTCGTTCACTCCACCTTGTCAGCGAATGGGCGGAATGGTCTCTTTCCGGACCTTTGAGGATTTTGTCAGGTAAGGCATTAGGACTGTGTCTGTACAAGGGAAGCCACGGACTTCTAGTTTTGGGGAATATCACCTTACTGAAAAATAAAGCTTCCCCTGAAGAGTCATGAGCCAGCCAAAGAGATACAGCCTTCATTGTATATACCCTCAGAGAGATAGATATCTTCTGATTTCTACTCCTCGTTGAGACTCTTAGCTTCTCCTTGCAGTATAAAGCCTGGACAGGAAAAAAAGAAAAAAGAAACAAGCATCTTTTCCTCAGGAACTAACAGAAGAAGCTGTCTGCTCTGTGATGAGTGAAATGTCAGGAGAAATTAAACACAACACTAGAGTGAACCCCACTAGAGACGATACATCTTTTGATTAAATGCATTCAGCATCTATCTCTTGATGTATACTGATGCATTACCCTAGGGGGAGGGGTAATTACATTGGCCTGTCGCTGCTCCAGTCCCAGGCTCCTTCTGTTACTTTAAGAGCGATGATGACAGCACTGCATATATCTTACATATGAAAACAAAACATATCAAAAAAGCTTTATATCATTTTTAAAAGAAAAAATATATAGGTTTATTAAAGTTTAAACAATCCATCCTCCTAATTTCTGCCACTTGGTGATATTTTGCATGTCATTTCTAGCTATTGGTATTTCTATTCTGCTGACTGTTGAGCACACTATAGGATAGATTATTCTTTTAGACTCATCTACCATGGCAACATTAGTTTCCTGCCACTTGAGTTTTTATTGTGGATGTTTCTCTGGTGATTTTTTAGGATCTTTGATGAAATAATGGGCTGCTTCTGTGACTCCCCACCCCAAAGTCCCACATTCCCAGAGTCTGGTCATACATCGCTCTATGATGAGGACAAGGTATGGTACTCCCTTTGGAAGACTACTTTTCTCTCTCAGACATAGTACTTATTTTTTTGTTTTGTTGTTTTGGTTTTTAAAGACAGTGTCTCTGTGTAGTCCTGCTGTCCTGGCTCTCACTCTGTAGACCAGACTGGCCTCGAGCTTACAGAGATCCACTTGCCTCTGCCTCCCAAGTTGCTGGGATTAAAGACCTGCACCACCACAACCAGCTCCAGACATGGACTTGTACTATACTATATCTTTCTGACTTTGGAATGGTACTTTTATAGTGTGCTATATTACTTGATTTTGTATGTCTCTTCAAAATACTTGTAAAAAATAATAAATGGAGCCAGGTGGTGGTGGTGCATGCCACCAATTACACAGAGAAACCCTGTCTTGAAATATTAAAAAAAATAAATGGATATAAACTCTAAAGGTGGAATTTGATATTTTGTTTTTAAAGGTGTCCTTTTATTAAATGAAATCCCTTCTTCTGATTTCTCAGTAAATGAATATTCTGTTCTTTCCCTCCCTTGTTTTCCCATGTTTGATAAATCCATCATTTAATACCATGTGAGGAACTATAGTAAATGGGACTATGTTACACAGCTTTCTTTCCCTCCTGCAGATTGTTTAACTCCCATTTTGCTGGAGACACCATGACTTTCAAGTTTGTTTCAAGAATTGAAGCTACCTTAAACTGCTGCTCTTGATGTTTTATGTGCTTTATTTAGCTCTGCTATGACAGTTGGGCAGTAGTTTGAGTGTGCTTTTTACTACTGAGTAGCAAACCAAAATATCCTGTTGTTACTGTTCTACTAGGTACTGTGACTTATTCCAGTTTTTGTAGCAGCCAGCATCATAATCTTCTTTGGTTTGTATTCTTGGTTTACAGGTCCCCAGGGACGAACCAATACACATTCTGAATGTGGCTATCAAGACTGATGGTGATATTGAAGATGACAAGCTTGCAGCTATGTTCAGAGAGTTCACCCAGCAAAATGTGAGTCTTTGACTAGGTTAAAGGTGTTGGTGGCTTTTTCTACTTGTGAGGTTGGGTGTTTTTTTTTTTTGAGACAGGATTTCCCTGTATAACTGCCCTGGCTGTCCTGGAACTTGCTTTGTACAGCAGGCTGACTTTGAACTCACAGAGACCCACCTGCCTCTGCCTTCTGAGTGCTGGAATTAACCATGCCTGGCTTAATTGGAAGGTTTTTTGTTGATTGTCTTTTATCATAACTCTCAAGACTATGGCTAGTTTTGCCTACTGGAAGAAAATTCCAAAGTAATTTAATTATCTATAATGAATATCTTTTTTATGATCAGATCTCAGATACTCATGTTTTTTTTAAAGTATGTTTTCTAACCTCTCCTAGAGTTTTAGTTTTGAACATTCATTGTTTAATCTTTTTTTTTTTTTTTTTTGGTTTTTCGAGACAGGGTTTCTCTGTAGCTTTGGAGCCTGTCCTGGAACTCCCTTTGTAGACCAGGCTGGCCTCGAACTCACAGAGATCTGCCTGCCTCTGCCTCCCGAGTGCTGGGATTACAGGCGTGCGCCACCACCGTCCGGCTCATTGTTTAGTCTTGAATTCACTGCTGAATATTTCCATTTTGTGGCAAGCTCCATATGTACCCAACTCCATGCAGGTTCTTTCTATGCTGTCTTCTGCCCTCCCCCCCCCCCCAATTAAAAGATTTGCAATACTTCCAGCTACCTTTTCAGGGTTTTGATATTGTTGTTGTTGTCATTTGAGTGTATATCACATTGTTATTAAACTCCATACTCAACACTTAGATTCTTGTTATTTTTATTGCTTCTCCTGAGATGTGTTCCTGTCTCTCGTGTGCCCTTCCCCCTCTCTCAGTTCTGAAGGAATTATATCAAATTTTGCCTCCTTGGTAGGACTAAGTAGCTAACCTAACTTCATCTTTTAAATGATTGCTACTTGATCAGCATAGATACATACAAGAGAGGGTATATGTGTGTGTGTTTGTGTATGTGCTCGCATACAGTTTTTTTTTTTTTTTGGCTTTTTGTTGTGGGGGATTTTGTTGTTGTTGTTCTGAGACAAGATGTCACTGTGACTACCTGGAATTCACTATGTATACCAGGTTAGCCTCAAACTCAAAGAGATATACCTTCCTCTACTTCCCAAGTATTTGAGATAAGTGGCAGCTTACATCTTTAAACAATAATGTATATTTATAAAGAAATTCTATCTCAATTTTTTTGCACTTTTCTACAATCTCACAAGTTTTACATGAGTCAGGAGTTATTCTAGTGTACACATGGAAAAGCTCATGTTCTGAGAGGTTAATTAATACTGTTTTATAACCAAGTGGAAGATAATAGAGCAAAGCCTTTCATGTCAGATCTATAATATTTAGAAAATGATACATTTTCATCCTCATCAATTCTAGTGAGGGCAACTGAATAGTCATGTTTAAGACAGTAATGAACAGTGGTGATGATCTGGGAATAGAAATCCCTGGCCTCCTCCATACCAGACAACTGCTCTGCTACTGAGCTATACTCATGATATGTGATAGATGTCAGAGTCTGCTCTTAAAACTGCCTGTAATAGTCATACCCATGTGTTACATTTGAAGGAATAGCACTGACTGCTTATAATAAAGAACTTAGTAGATATTTTAAAACTTAATTTAGCACTCTAAAAAGTTAGTGCCCTTGGCATTCATAACAGGTAAAAATACCTAGGAAGAAAATAATGTAGTAATTAATACAAGTAGCATTTACTCTGACACTCTCAGAATAGGTGAACTGATGTTGGAATTCCAGTGGCCAACACAAGGAGTTTGTTCTTCTAGAGAAGTATGTGGTTACTACATAAAATTAACCTTTGGTCAGTAACCAAGGTTATCTCAGTGAAGGAGTCCTGATTTACATGGCAGTCAATGAAAGTTTCTGTCTAGATTTTTTTTAGATACAAATAGCCTGTATTTGATTGTGTTTTCACAATTTTAGGCTTTTTGTTTTTCTAAGACCTAAGATTGCATACCCTTATGCAGTGATGCAAAGAGTTTCCTTTATTTTCATACATTCAGGCAAAGGGAAATCTGGTGTCTTTGCTTAAGGCATTAGGAAGGGTCAAGACAGAATGCTAACACTAGGAGCCTAGAGAAAGCATCAGTTAAGATGCTTACCTTGGAAGATTTGCTATGTTCATCTACATATTTTTAAAATAAATGTGAGAAGAGGAGAGAAAAGCAATTTTGGAAAAAAAACTAGAGTAATAATTTATTTTGTTTTTCACTTCATAATCATACTTCTAGCAGTTTAGAAAAAGTTTTTTTTTAAAAAGCACACATTAAACTATCAAATAGGTTGATCCAAATAGTCCAAATAATCTTCTAGTCCCAGCATGTCTTTTTTTCTCTCCTAGAAATTAGGATCATATATTTGTAAATGACTTGTAGAGGAGATTGAAGCAGTCAGTGTAAATGGAGTTTCTCCAGGTGATGACGCCTAATCGCTGGGTAATAGCTGTGGACTTGCTGTGAGACCTGCATTATTACAATGTAATCAGAATCCTGTTGCTCTGCTGTTATTGTCAGCCACTTGTGGAATTTTAAAAGCAATAACAATTTTGATTTTAAATCATGGCATTATTAAAGTTATTTTCTTCCCTTCCCAGAACATAGCTATTGATGCTTGTCTTTGAAGGCTTCGGCTGTAGCGGAATTCTTTGTTGGTGTCTGAAGTGTTTCTGTTGCTCAGCATACTGAGAACATCTCCACATCGCCTTTCTTTTAGCACATTTTATTTTTATTGTAATGTCAGTATTTGTTTACTTATACTGAAGAGTATGATGACAGTATGGATAATTTTTAAATGTGTTAGACTAATGTTTACTTTTATTTGACCTAGGAATTTATCATGAAAGTTTGCCTATAGAAAATAGATTTTTCCTATTAGGTGTTGCTTATAGTATCAATAATAACAATGTTTTTTACTCAGTAATATCATAGCAGAAACCTAGAAAAGGGGGGGAAAAGGTCTAGACACTTGCTTCTTTATAAGAAAAAAATTTGGAATTGAAAAACAAAAACGTGACAAGCATAATGGTGCACACCTTTATCTCAGCACTCAGGAGCCAGAGGCAGGCAGATCTATGAGTTTGAGGTCAGCCTGGTCTACAAAGTGAGTTCCAGGACAGCCAAGGCTATGCAAAGAAACCCTGTCCTGGAAAAACAAAAAATAAAACATAAAAAACAAAACACTTAGATATCATCCCCACCCTACCCAAGACAGGGTTTCTCTATGTAACAGCTCTAGCTGTCTTGGAACTCGCTTTGTAGACCAGGCTTGCTTCTAATTCATAGAGGTCTGCTACCTCTATATATTATCTTGAATGTTAAGATTTGGAGACCAGGCCGGGCGGTGGTGGCACACGCCTTTAATCCCAGCACTCGGGAGGCAGA
>NC_022014.1:14721528-14752543 GCF_000317375.1 Microtus ochrogaster | reverse complement strand
TGTGAGTTCGAGACCAGCCTGGTCTACAGAGCTAGTTCCAGGACAGGCTCCAAAGCCACAGAGAAACCCTGTCTTGAAAAACCAAAAAAATAAAAAATAAATAAAAAATAAAAGATTTGGAGACCAGCAAGATATCTCAGACACCTGCTACCAAGCCTAATGACCTGCTCTCAATCCCCAGGACTCACACCCATATAGACACAAACAAATGAGTAGATAAATGTAATCTTTAATTTTATTTGGTGTGTGTGAGTGTTTTGCCTACATGTATGTTTGTGTACTATATTTATATATATGGAAGCAAGAAGAGAATGTTGGATACCCTAGTGCTGGAGTTGTGGCTGGTTATGATCTGCTCTATGGGTGCTGGGAATCAAATCTGTGTCCCCTGAAAGAACTGCCAGTGGTTTTAACCACTGACCCATCTCTCTAGCCTCAAAAAATGTAATTTGAATGATTAAAAAAATAATTTGTCTATAAACTGTTAGTTCATGTTATATAGCTAGGAATGTAATCCAACTGCAGTCTTACTGAGGGCTGTAAAAGTCTACATATCTTTTTCATTCTATTATTCATGAATTCTCCCAAATAATTCAGTTTGTGGGATTGCTTTCCTGCTTATTACCATGTAGCTCCTTTGTGAGGACATTTAAAACCTACTATTTGTTTGTGTTTTGAAGCAAACAAACAGTACAGAATTGAGGAAAGCTTAGTTTGGGAGTTCAAGACTCATTAAGGCTATCTTGAAACCACTGTCCTCTGTTGACTTATAACATCTTGTTTACATATACCAAGTGGAGCGTTGTTTTTGAAGTCATGATCCTTCTCCTGCATCCTCCTGGGTGTTGGGATTACAGACTGTACCACCAATCCTAGTGGCTTTTTATTTATTTACAATTTAAAATATATATATATATATATGTGTATGTATATATATATATAAACATATTTATATATATTATTGCATGCATATGGGTTTTTTTTCTGTTTATGGAGATGTGCACATAAGTGAAGGTGCCCACAGAAGGTACATTTGACTTTACAGATAGTTGTGAGCTTCCTGAATTGCGTCCTTGGGAATTGAATTCTAGTCCTCTAGAAGAGAAATATGTCTTAACTGGGCGCCTTCTCTCCATAATATTTTTATTAATTCCTCAACTATTTTAGACAATCAGCTTTGATCATATTCATCCACGTCCAGACTCATCTCATTTCCACCTCACGTCACTTCCCACCCAACTCTGAGTTTTCTTTTTCTTTTTTTCCAATAAGTCCAACTTGTGTTGCCCTACAACTCTCCTTGGAATGAGGCCTGCCCTGAAGTTATTCAAGCTACTAGGGCTCACATCATTAAAGAAAACTGACTCACAAGAGACAGGTCTTCCCACTTCAGTTAATGCAATCAAGATTACCCTCAAACAGGGACTGGAGAGATGACTCATCAGTTAAGAACACTGCTGAATTCCCAGGACAGCTCACAACCTTCTTTAAACTTCAGTTCCAGGAGAGTTGATGGCCTTTTCTGACTTTCTTGGGCACTGAATATATGTGATTCACAGAGATACACTTAGGCAAAACACCCATAACACAGAAAATAATAATAAAATAAGCTTTTTAAAAAAAATACCCCATATAGACATGCTCACAAGGGCAGTGATGGCACCCACCTTTAATCCCAACACTCAGAAGACAGAGGCAGGTGGATCTCTTGAGTTTGAGATTAGCCTGGTCTACAGAATGAATTCTGGGATAGCCAGGGCTGTTACACAGAGAAACCTTCTTTTGAAAAACCTGAACCAAAACAAAACAAAATTAAAAAAAACAAAACCAAGCAAACAAACAGACATGCCAACAGACCATCCTGCTCTAAATAATCCCTCATTGAGACTCTCTTCCTGTATGATTCTAGATTGTCATGTAGACAGTTAACAGTAAGCATTCCAGTATGTTTTACCTGGAGGTCAACTACCTCTAAGAGTTCATATAACCCTTGCTTCTCTGCAGAGTTCTCTTTCCCTTTCCTCCTGATCAGTAGAACCTCTATTCCTTCATGTTTAATTCCAGGAGCAATGAAGATTCTGAGATGAGATCTTTATCCCAGAAAGGGTGCTTATTCCAGTTAGAATCTTGTAAAGACTAAGTAAGGTAAAATTTGGTTGTCATCTATTTTACGTTTTATGTTTGTTCACAGAAAGCTACTCTGGTTGAGCATGGGATCAGACGACTTACGTTCCTGGTTGCACAAAAGGTATTGACATTTGAATATATCTGTCTAATGTTTATGTTGCCATCACATTTTTTGGGTTTTACTTTTTTGCTACAGGATTTCTCTGTTTAGCAAAAAGCTCTAGCTGTTCTGGAATTCTATAGACCATGCTGGCTTCGAACTCATGGAGATCCAGATATCTCTGCCTCGCCACCATCCGACTGCCATCACACTTTTAAAGATAAGAAATAGAGTTACAATAGTATGTTATTTATAGATTCTATGTAAAGAAATAACTATTTCTCTATAAATTTAATTTTTAAAAGACTTGATAATTGGTATTCTGGGAAGGACTTTCTATTTTTTTTTTTCGTGGATGTGTGGGAAGGACTTTCTAAACTCATCATTCTGCTAATTTATTCTTCTCTTTCCTTTTTTTTTTTTTAATGTGAAAGGATTTCAGAAAACAAGTCAACTATGAGGTGGATCAGAGATTTCATGTAAGTAAAGGATATTAGGAAATCTTGGTTTTCCTGAAGAAATTTTTACTGTTCTTGTTTTTCCTATTTTTTTATTGTAGCAATTAAAACAATTAAGCTGTTATTCAAGTACTGTTCATTTTTAATAATATAATAAAATAATATTTTCTAATAATAACAGTGAGCATTGTTAAAAATGAGCAGGAGTCATTTTGAGTTCTGGAAGGGACTTTCTAAACTAAAGGCATTTGGTATTTTGTTTTCCCTCATTCAGTCATCTTGCTGATCTATTTAGTCTATAAAGAAGCCTCCCCTGCAAGCTAATAGCTAAGATTTTCTGAAATTTTTTAGGAAATGTAGTAGACTACACAACTCCCTTGTGTTATTGATGTCAGGAAATCCAGCAGAGTTCAGGTATATATCAATCAATAACTTCAGACAGGAAACTGGAGTCAGTGGAGAAGTATGAGGAGCTTAGAGAGAACCCTGGGGTTTTAGGAAGAAAAATCAGAAGCCTATGGAATAAAATTGATACTTGGGGATAGACTATGAGTGTCCATGAATAAACACTGTGGCTGGTAGATGCTCTCAGAATTAAAGTACGCATACCACAGAATGTGGCCCTGGACATGTGTCAGAACTAGGCTAGGCTCCTCAACATTTGGTAAGCTCACTTTTTATTACCAATATTGGATTAATAGCATATTATTAAATAGACTAACATGAATTATAAAATTTTTTTACTTTTTGCTAAAAGTGCATATTAGATCATAATGTGTATGGTACAATGACTGCTTTTCATTCCATGGTCAAATAAAACTGTCCCCAAAAATTTTCAGAAAGCCAAAATTCTTTGATATCACTAACATTTTTATTACTATATATATGAAACTCATACTAAATATAACAACAATAAAACCACAAAAGCAATAGCAAAAAAATTTCTTATTTTTAAATCTGTATCGTGTCCTAGAGTCTATCTAACTGCTTTAATTTTTTAATCTTCCTGCTGTCCTTATACTTCTGAATTTAGGTTGCATAGGGATATGTACAGACCAAATCTACTAGTTAATGAGGCTAACAGGGTGGTCTTCCAGCTGTTATTGTCCAGTTTTTGTTTATAGTAGCATCAGGTAGGAAATCAGGAGATTATAAATGCCTTCATTTTTCATTAGTGTATTAAAGCCTGCTTTGGAGTCAAGTGAACAGTTACAATTTAGTCGTGGGCTGAATTTGCTTTAAGGAATGAGATGCTTTCAATCATTATTTCTTAGAAATGATGATTGTGTTTGTAGGGACAATGGCAACTATTACTGAACCTCTAGGGAACCTTGGCAGAACTGTACAAGTTCAGGTCTATAGTCCTGGTGCTGCTTTGAGTTTTTCTGATGGTGGTAGCTTGCCATTCATGAAGAATGCTTAGCTTCTGTCATGTTGTCTGATACATGCTTGGCCCATAGTGTAGTGTGAAAAAAAGGAAGCCTTCCAGCAGTGTTAGAGATGAATCCCTTGATATCGCTGGTTTCTTGGTAATCCATGGTGATGTAATGCAGTTCCTTCTGTTCTATACTGTGTTACTGAATAGAACTGAGGAAGTGTCCATGTGCAGCAAGGAGAAGAGAAAAGTTACCAAGTTTTGTTAAGAACAACATTGCTTCATGTAGAGTGAAACAAACTGCTCTTCAAAGTCATGGATGTTTTGTACTGCCCTAGAACCATTAGACAAATAAGGGCCAGACAAAAGGAGGGATTCGTGGAGTGCCGGTGTACTGTGAGGTGTTTATTCTGATGCCAGTGAAGTCCATAAGCATCTCAGTACTGTATTGTGTGATCATGATTGTCTCAAGAAAGCTGGCCACTGATATGTCTGCTGCTGCCTTGATTGCTTGACTTTATACACAGACCCTTACTCTGAAACAGCTATTATGCCAGCAATAAAAACACTGGGTTTGGAATCTGTTTTCAGCCATGTAATTAAGTCAAGTCTCCTTAATGTGAAGCAAAGAACAGTTTGAAATTAATGTTATAATAGGAAGTTGGAAGAAAAACAAGTCTGTCCTTTTAAATATATATGTTGCATTTTTTACTTTTTTTTTTTTAAATATTTATTTATTTATTATGTTTACAATATTCTGTCTGTGTGTATGCCTGAAGGCCAGAAGAGGGCACCAGACCTCATTATAGATGGTTGTGAGCCATCATGTGGTTGCTGGGAATAGAACTCAGGACCTTTGGAAGAGCAGGCAATGCTCTTAACCTCTGAGCCATCTCTCCAGCCCATGTTGCATTTTTTAAAAAAGAAAAAAACCCTGAAAAGAAATGAGATTTCTTAAATTGTTTTTTTGTTTGCTTGTGGTTTTTTTTATTGTTGTTGTTTTTTTCTTTGTGTGGGGTGTGTGTGTGTGTGTGTGTGTCTGTGTGTTGGGGAGAAGAAGAGACAACAGGATCTTACTCTGTAACCTCAATCCCTCAAGTACTGCATCTATAGACATATGCCACCTTGCATAACCTTACAGTTTGGCTTTTGAATTTCTCTGTTAAGTTGCAGTTAGTTACACTAATAGTTTAGGTCTTAAATTCTAAAATGTATAGCAGAAAGAGCTAATTGGTATATATTATATTTTTAAAAATTTGATTCCTCTTTCTTTTTTTTAGCAAAGATATTTTCAAGGATATTAAAATGTGTGTTTTTACTATTTCTTTCTCTCTTTTAAAACAAAAACTTAAGGTCCAAATACTGTGACAGGATTGTAAATCACACTTATAGTTTGTGTTTTAATTGTTTTCTTTTTGTGTGTGGGGGGGCTTTAAGTGCTTGTGGGATTTTAAAAATTGCCACAAATCTCTCAAGAGCTAGTTGTCCTTTCACGATTGCTTACATGTGAGTGACTCTCATGTAAGGTGAAGTATTTTAGATTGTTTAGGCCTTGAGGGAGGAGATTCCTATCCTAAACAGTTATCATGGCTCATAGTTAGTAGTTTGCATTTCTTTTCTTTTTGCAATGTAGTTAGTTGTTTACTAGTAGACTGACTAGCTAGGTTTGGTTAGGGTTTTGTTTTAATTACAGTCTATATAATTTGTTCTCAGCATGTTGAGGTAAAAGAGAATTGCACCAGCAAGCTCCCAATTTCTTCATCTCATTAGGTTTTTAACACGATTATTAGTATCATAATCAGCTATGATGCTTTCTCTTTCAGGTTTTTACATTCTCTGATTTGCAGGGTGTCTTGATTGGCTAATTTAGGCAAATTATTTTGATTGTCTTGATGATGGTTGGCTGATTAGAACACAGCAGGGGTATAATTTCTTCCTGAGAAATGTTGCATTCTTTTGTTTTGTTTTGGGTTTTTTTTTTTTTTTTTGGTACCAGAACACTAAGAGGGCTTTCTTTTTGTACATTCAATTATGATATTTGCCCATAACACTAGAGCATGCCTGGAAAGCAATTACATTAGTGATGGAATAAGCAGGAATGCTGTTAGTGGGAAAATTGGCAGCATGGAAATGAGGTGAAATGCGGAAGTTACTAAAACCATAGGATCAGAATTTTTTTTGTTGTTTTATTTTGTTTTGTTTTTGTTTATGATTTTTCAAGACAGGGTTTCACTGTGTAACTCCCATGGCTGTTCTGGAACTCATAATGTAGACCAGGCTGTCCTCAAACTCATAGAAGTTCTTCCATCTCTGCCTCCCAAGTGCTGGGATTAAAGGCCTATGTCTCCATTCCTGGCTTTGTTTGTTTTTTTCCTGATGTTTTGGAGTAATTTGCCTTTTGAGTGCCGACAGTTGACTTTTTATGAAACCCTTCAGACTTCTGGTCTCCCAAATAATGTATTAATATTCCTGCTTTCCTTTTTTTTAAAAAATATTTATTTATTTATTATGTATACAACATTCTGCCTCGATGTATGCCCGCACGCCAGAGCAGGGCGCCAGATCTCAGTACAGATGGTTGTGAGCCACCATGTGGTTGCTGGGAATCGAACTCAGGACCTCTGGAAGAGCAGCCAGTGCTCTTAACCTCTGAGCCATCTCTCCAGCCCAAATTGTATATTTTTAATTTTTTTTTGTTTTGTTTTTCGAGACAGGATTTCTCTGTGGTTTTGGAGCCTGTCCTGGAACTAGCTCTTGTAGACCAGGCTGGTCTCGAACTCACAGAGATCCACCTGCCTTTGCCTCCCGAGTGCTGGGATAAAAGGCATGCGCCACCACCGCCCGGCCTGCTTTCCTTTTTTTGCAGACATTTCATGCCAACCCTATTGTAAATGTTCTGAATTTCAGTGTATCAAAAATCTCCTCAGAACTTGGAGGAGGTTTACTTCCATCACCTCAGATAACTTCTCAGCTCTCCGTGACAAAAGTGGGCATTTGTTGTTTGTTTTTGAGGGGCTATTTCTTGGTTGTTGTTTTAGTTTTAGTGTTTTTGAGACAGGGTCTCTCTACATAGCCACTGGAACTCACAGAAATCCATCCACCTGCATCTGATTCCTTAGTCCTAGGAATAAAGGTGCACAACCACACAGAATGAAATTTTTTTTTTAAATTGATAGTTTAACCCTTTCTTGTCACCTTACAGATATTTCACATTTGCCAAAATGGAGCCCTTTTATTATATGCAGTGAAGGCATTTCCATTCAAACTGTTTGATTTTCATGTCTACAATTTTGATTAATTGATTTGGCAGAAGAGAGCACTTCTATTAAAAATTTTTTGTTTCTACTGTTTTGTTTTTTAATAAAAATGGGGAAAATGTATGCCAAAATGACATATTAGTACCTCCTCATTTCAGCAGATAGAAAAGTATGTGTTAAATGTTATCTTACGATTTTACTAACTTCTTTCAAGAAAAACCCATGGAATGATTTGTTTCTCTCTTTTCATTATGTTTTACTTTTAGGTAGTAGTCTGGAAGCTAGATCTCTCTAGAATAAAACTAGAACTAGACTATGTGAAGTTCAGAGTATATAATCTACTGTCTGCTTTATATTCCTCTGTTGTGCTGCATTTAAAGACATGCATCACTACTACCCAGCCTCTATGGCTAACTAGTGTAATTGCTGGGGTTTAAGGTATGTGCTACCACTGCCTGGTCTGTATGGCTTGTAATAAATATGCTTTATATTATAATAAACAAAAAACTTTCATATTCTTAAAGACATATGCTGGAGCATTGTCTGTCTTTATTTGTACAAGTATATTCATGATGCCTATAACTTCTAGCAAATGTCTGATTATTGAACCAGCCTTTTCCAAACTCAAAGCAGTTTCCTATTGAAAACCTGAATAGGTATCAATGGTAATGTACATTTTAGTCTTCCAAATTCTACAAAATGGAACACATCCATTTGCCACATTTCATTCCTTTGAGTCCCCTTTGGGTTATTTTCTGGAGGTAAGGGTGTTTAGTTGTATAAAAAATAAGTAGGACAATTTCTTATAATTTCCTTGGCTTGTTGTCATGTGATGGAAAAGTCTTTTTATAAACCTTTGCTATTGGCATGATGTTTTTTGTGAAATTCTGAGACCTTCAACACATTTCCAATCAATAATTGATTGATTTCTGCATTACCTTGTGTTAGAGGACCTGGCAGACCCATATGGGATCTATGTGTGTTATGTTTATGGGATGATTATTATTCCTGATTGTATCTTGTATTTGAGTAAATAATAATGTCAATTCTGTGACATCTGGTATAAATTCAGTGGTTTCAATATGCAAAACCACTCTTTCTGCAAATTGAGAATCAGTACCTTACATTGAGAGGTTCTCTAAAATCCCTTAGTACCATGAGAATAGCATACAGTTCTGAATCTTGAACAGAATCATAATAGCTTTGCTCCACTTTACTTAAATTTTCTGATTTGTAACCTCCCTTTCCTGACTTAATTTCCATCAGTATAGATTATAGGGGCTCTAGTTATTGGTGTGTCCTGTAAAATTCAAGGAAGGACCCAGCTAGTTTTCTTTATATGTTGAATTCTCTTGCTTTTGAGATAGTTGTTGCCAATCTCCCCCAAAATATTACTGTATGCTCTTTGCCAGGGTTTACTTTCTTCCCATAATTTGACAATTTTATCATTATTAAAAGGTATTACTATTACTGCTGGGGCTAGTCCTGCTAATTGATGAAGTCCAAATTTTCCTTTTAGAATTAACTCAGAGACCTTTTCCACTTAAGTTTTTAGTGTTTTACTAAGTTCATGTGATAAAAAGATCTGTTCTAAGGTAATATGTTCCCTCTGCATTAAAATTCCTGTAAGGGAATGTTGGGAGGGTAATATGACCAGAATGCCATTAAGATTTGTTTCCACTTGATCAACATGTGCCTTCTGTAATTTCTCTTCAGTCAAAGCCAATTCTCTCTCAGCTTCAGCTAATAGTTTCCTGGGCCTATTTAAGTCCTTGTCACCATCTAAGGTTTAAGCAATGGCCTTTAAGAACAGAGAAACTGCTGTTCTAAATACAGGTTTGTCTGTCAACCATTTTAAAGGTAGGGTTGTTGGTGCCTCTAAAATATCAGCAGCTGTTGTGCCCTGTTTTTATGCATTCTGAATGGTTGGTGACTGTTCTTTATAAAACCTTCTAATATTTTTCTGCTAATTTATGGTTTGTTTCTAAGATTGCAAAAATATTAATCTGAGTATTCCATTGCTAAAACAAATCATGTCCCCACAAACTCATTGCTATGTTAACTACATATGCTTTTAATATTCCTCTCTGTCTTTCTGGCCCTATACATTCGAACTGCCTCACATTCTATTTTACCTGAGATAAAATTCCAGTCCCTAAAAACTGAACATTTACAATTGAATTTACAACTGAAGAGGCCAATTTGTATGCCCAGATTCTGATGAAATTATTTTTACACCCACACCTGTGTCTTCCAGACCTTCAATGACAACATTGCTTATTTGTATTTTTAATTTTGGTCTTTGTTCATTTGTAGTTTACCAAAATACTCTTATAGTTTTCCTAAACTTTTTGTTTTCTCTTCTATAGGTGTTCTATTATTCAGAGTAGTATGCTTTCTTACAGTAGTCATTAGGTTCTTTCATTGCTCTGAGATGGAGTTTCCTCTATGATGGTAGGAAACAACTGAACCATATTTGCCATGGAGGCCTGCCAGAGGCCCATCACATAGTTTCCCAATGGCAAAGGATTAACATGAATATCTCTCATTAACCTGCATTCATTTGACCAATGCCTGACTTTGCCACACCTTCTACATAATCCAGAAGAAAGGCCTGTTCTGATTAGACTATTCTTAGAGAAAACATTGTTTCTAGGAATGCCGTGTGTACAATCCCTTTTAAGGTGACCTTGTTTGCCACAATTATAACATTGGACATTTTGATTTTTCCTCAAACCTCTGGAAATTACCTCTCCTATCCATGCATCATCATGGTCATGAGATTCAATATTAATTATATCTCGAATCCAGTCCTCCATAGGTGCTGAACTTGCCTTTGACAGCCTCATTATCCTTCTGCATAGAGAATTGACATTTTCAAAAGCCAGGGATTCAATTATTACTTGTCTAGCTTCTGAATTTGGTATCATTCTATTTACTACCGAAGTCAGTCTTTGAAAGAAATCTGTAAAGGCTTCCCTTGGGCCCTGTATAACTTTAGCAAATGACTCAGTTTTCTTTTCTATTTCTCCAATTCTGTCCCAAGCATTCAGAGCTGTTGCACAGCATAAATCCAGGGTGGGATCATCATAGTCAGCCTCCTTTCTATAGCAGCATAATCTCCTTTTCTAAGAATTTGATCTTAGGAGAATTCCCTACCTTTAATTTTACTTTGCTGTTCAATAATCTTATCCTCTTCTCTGAACCAGGTACTCCATTGTAGTTATGGACCAGACTCTAAAACACCATTCATTAACCAATTCTACCCAGTCTTTAGGGATAATTCTATTACAAATTGACCATGATTCTAACATATGCTTCACAAAAGGTGAATGCATGCTATATGAGACTGTTGCTTTCTTGAATCTCCTTAAATCTAACATTGGCACAGGAGTCCACTTAGCCTTTAACAGAGCCTCTGCCATTTGATAATTCCTATATGGTTACTGGATATATTAAAGTTGGTTGTCTGAAAACCTTAGGCTGTTCCTCTCTGTTCTTATAATGCTATGCTGAAATTAGTTCGCCATTAAATTCCTCTGTCTAGATTTGAATATCTTTGTGATCTGTTTTATTAGATTTTTCTAAGACCTATATCTTATCATTCAGATTAGCCAACTTTTTTAGTGATAAAACAATTATTTTAATGCTGATAATGTTTACAATTGATACTACATAGATCCCATCTAAATTAGTTATCCTCTCATTTAACCTTTCTGTTTTCAAACTGTCCAGCATATTATCATACAGAGACACAAATCCCTCCATTGTAATGGTTTTTCCCAGATTTTAATGTGGAAAGAAAAAACCTCTTTTAATTCCTCCCTTTAAGAATTCCCAATTGTCTTACCAAATCTGCTGCCAATGTTGATGAAGATGTGAGGCTTATTGCTGCTGCATAGAACAATAAATGTCTGATTGGATTTCAAGGCAGCTACCTAATTTGACAGCAGCCTGAGAAGGGGGTTCAGGAAGAGCCCACCAGAAGAAAAAAAAGAAAGAAAGAAAAATCTAGCCAGTAGAGCAGTGAACCTGGCCACTTGTAGCTCTGGCCTATGCCGGTGTCTGGGAAGCGATAGGCAGATGGCTTTTTTTGTGAATTTGTACTCCAAACGTTTGGTGCCAAATGTGGCACAATTAATAAAAACCCAGAGAAAGATATTGGGGTTCAACCTGAAGATCAAAAAAGCAAAGAAGCCACCCACTGGCTCTTAACTCTACCTCAAACCGAAAATTGGCAATCCTGCCTCCGTGAATCCTCAGATTGAGACTGAGACCTGTCTCCTCCCGTTTTATATTTCTCTTTAGTGCTGGAATTAAAGGTGTGTGCCACCACTGTCTGGCCTATATGGCTGACTAGTGTGGCTGCTGGCATTAAAGGTGTGTGCCATTACTAATCTGTCTTAATTTCCGTGTTGTTTGTTTGTTTGTTTGTTTTTGGTCTCACCAATGAAAAACATATTTAAATGAGCAATTTTGATTATAACAAGAATAAAAAGATAATGCCCTATGCTTGGGAGACCAAAGGCACGGTTTCTGTCATGAGAGACTTTGTTTGATTTTCTTCTTGAGCTAAGCCTTGCTCATCTGTAAAGCAGGGATTGTGATCATTCCCTTAAAAGACACAGGAGAGTGCCCTCTACCTAGTAGATTTTGAGTCCATATTTTCTTCAAGGCTCCTGAAGAATGTGTAGCTAGCTGGTCCTGATCTCTCTGCTTTATGCCAACTTTCCCTTGATTATATTGCACTCATAATGAAGAAGGTACCTAATGGAACCTCCTAGAGAGGAAATAGTAATGACTCATTGCAGCACTGCCAGGAGAGCTTCCCATCCGAGAAGCAGGAGTATTTGGTGTTAATAAGTTAAATTTCAGAAACTAATGAACTCTGCTAATTGAATTCATCTTTGTTAATTAATAGGGTTCTAGTAAATTGGTTGCTTTCTTGTGTAATGCTGTGCAGAAAGGCCTAATGATTTCAAGTTCACTGGTCCCACTCCTCTCTTTCCTAGGCAGAGCACTAGTGACCAAAGTAGCATCCACTGCTTCCTTTGTCTTGAAATGTTATTATTAAATCCTTGAAATCATCAGTTTCAGATTGAATGTTGGAGTAGGGATGGAGACAAAACACCATAGACTTAAAATTTACTTGACTAGTTTACAATTGAAGAGTTTTCTTAAAGAGAAGCTTGGGAAATCAGTCTAGTAAGACTCATTGCAGTGGTTCTAGTATAGGGCATATTGTTTTTATTTGCCAGGTTGTGCCAAGAGTAACACACAGGAAGACTCTTTTTTTCTACTTGAGAGATAAAATGAACTCTTTCTCCAGAGATGATAGATACTAAAGGTAGGTTAATAGTTTAGTAATTCCCAAGTGGGGTCAAAGTGATGATTATCCAGAGGGTACCTTGAGTAAGCTCAGATAAAGAGCATGTTTTTTACGAACTGTCTTCTAGATATCTGACAGAGGTCATACAGTGTGTTATATCCCCCAAAGAGTCATTCCCTGAAGAACTAACACATTTTGCCTTCTTCTTTATCTCAGAGAGAATTTCCCAAATTTTTCACATTCCGAGCAAGGGATAAGGTAAGGATGATTTACTTCATTGCCTCTCTTTATTTCCCTCTCTCCTCCCTGCCTCCTCCTCCTTCTTCCTCTGTCTGTCCTCCATTCCATTCTTTTCTCTTTCCCTCCCCTTTTTGTACTATGAATAGGCCATTGCTGCCATTCTTTTTTTTCTAAAGAATACTTCCTTAAGAAAGAGTTTAAGAAATAATCAAATGTCTTGACCCAAAGAAGGCTGTAACTTCAAAAACATCCCTTTCCTTTAGAACAATTTTGATGTATTATTAAGGAATGCTTTATTTCGTAAAGTTATTCTATTTTTTGTTCCTTTTTAGTAGGATTATTGTTTTTGGGTTTTCAAGACAGGGTTTTTCTGTAGCTTTGGAGCCTGTTCTGGAACTAACTCTAGACCAGGCTGGCCTCGAATTCACAGTGATTAGCCTGCCTCTCTCCTGAGTGCTGAGATTAATGGTGTGCACCAACACCACCCAGTTTAGTAGAATTATTCTTGTAACCTACAAGACAGTTGATTTATATTGAGCTCTTCTTTTCATCCATATGTTTTTTTAGTTTTAAAGTATAAAATTTCATACAGAGTTGATTTCTCCCTCTTACTAGCTTATATTTTAGGTTTCTTTCCCATTGACTTAATTGACATGCTTTCTAGCAGAATAATTTATATTCAGCAATGTAGGAAATGTATTTATAAACTTTTTACATATAAGTGATGATGTAACTATTGGGATTTTCCCCAAAGCCAAATACCATCTTAATATATGATGTTTATTTCTTACTACGTGATAATATATGAGTCTCACCATTAAGCATCAATCTACTTGGGTGAGCCCATAACACTATCTTGTGAAGTAGATACTAATTAATGTGAAGCAATCTGCATAGTTGGTTGGTTTTTTTTTTTAATTTTTAACAGTATTAAATGCTTCAGAAGTTCTGAGGGAATTGAAGATTTTTGTCCATGTTGTTTTTACTTAGTATTTTTTGGAATGACAGAATCTTACAGTGTAGCCCTGACTGGCCTGGAACTCTATTTAGACCTGACCTAAAACTAAAAGAGATCCACCTGCCTATGTCTTTGGTTTTTTGTTTGGTGCTAGAGGACCTGTTATTATGTAAGCTATTCAGTAGTTTTGTATGTGTCTCATTAGTATATTACAACTTATGTTTCTATTTTTGAGACCCCTTCCACTCCTTATTATAGATAGAGTTTTACCCTGTAACCTAAGCGATCCTCTAACTCACTATGTAAACCTATAGCCTTGATTTATTTTGTATTTTATTTTAGTTATTTATTGTGGTGCTAGGGATTGAACCCACATGTTCACACGTTAGGCAAGTACTCTACCTCTGATCCACATCCTCAATCCCCATGATAGCCTCAAAATTTGGATGGTCCTCCTGCCTCAGCCTCACAGATGTCAGTTACTGGGTTCAATCTTTAAGAATCTGTTTTATCAACACAATCATAAAGTAATTTTGCAACTGCCTCATGTGATCTGTTTTTCCCTCTGATTCTTGTGCTCAGTTTGAGGAGGACCGCATTTATCGTCACCTTGAGCCTGCTCTGGCTTTCCAATTGGAGCTGAACCGGATGAGAAATTTTGACCTCACTGCCATTCCATGTGCTAATCACAAGATGCACTTGTATCTTGGAGCAGCTAAGGTGGAAGTGGGCACAGAAGTAACTGACTACAGGTTCTTTGTCCGTGCAATCATCAGGCATTCTGATCTGGTCACAAAGGTGAGTCCTTTACTTTAATGGGAAGTTATCCATTAGGGAAAGGACAGAGAATTAGTCATGGCTCAAAATCAGAGTTTTACTATTTGAATCAAAGCTTTTGTCTTTGTCATTCTCCAATCTTCCAAATAATAAAGGCTCATTTTTCTTTAATTTGATTTTTCTTGATAATAGAAGCATGAGAGCACTTACTTGAAGAAAGAAAACAATGCTTAACAGAACAGACAAAAACCACAAAGACTTGGGTAATGGTAATGAATAAGGAGAAAGTTACAGTAACCGTTACATAAACCTGTCTTCATGTGTGGGCTTCCTCCTATGCTATATGCTTACTATTGCATCCCATTGCCATTGCCATAAACTTCCTTTAGCATTTTGTGTTAAACAGGTCTTTTTTCTAAAGTGTTCTGTTTGGCATATGTGAAATATAATCATATTGGGGTTTTAGCTCTGGCAATGCCTAGTATCTCTACTTCTTAGTGGAAATTATATTGTTAGAGGCTGGAAAAAGGGCTGGCAGAGACTCTATTTAACCCTCACCAGCCTTTACCTCCTACAGTCAATATAGACTTACAACCAAGAGAAAGTTAAACAATGTATAAGCAGATAGATACCTTACTGTGTTCTCATATTGCTTCTTAAATTATTGCTTTGGGGGTAGAGGTGAGATGCATGTATACCTCCCCATTCAAGCACATGTGGACAGAAGTTGACATGAAGATATCTTCCTCTGTTACTAACCATTTAATTTTTTTTTTTTATTTTTTTTATTTTTTTTGGTTTTTTCGAGACAGGGTTTCTCTGTGGCTTTGGAGCCTGTCCTGGCACTAGCTCTGTAAGACCAGGCTGGTCTCGAACTCACAGAGATCCGCCTGCCTCTGCCTCCCAAGTGCTGGGATTAAAGGCGTGCGCCACCACCGCCCGGCCTAACCATTTAATTTTTATTACTGTTTGTCTGTTTAAGCACATATGCACCTCTATCATTCTCTACTTTGTTTTTTGTTTTAGAACAGTATCTCTCATTGAACCTGGAACTTATAGTTTCAGCTAGACTGGCTGGTCAGTGAACCTTCTGATTCACCTGTCTTCATTCCCCACCTTCCCGTGGTGCTAGGGTTTTCGATGTAGGGCACCGCTCCAGCTTTTTCTTGAGCACTGGAAATCTAAACTTAAGTCTGTGTTTTCCCAGCAAACACTTTACCCATTGAACCATTTCCCCATCCCTTCTTTATTGCTTTTAAAGCACATTAATGGTGGTAATTTTCTTCTTATATAGGAAGCTTCTTTTGAGTATCTACAAAATGAAGGGGAGCGGCTGCTCCTGGAAGCCATGGATGAATTGGAAGTTGCTTTTAATAATACAAATGTCCGCACTGACTGTAACCACATCTTCCTCAACTTTGTGCCCACAGTCATCATGGACCCATCAAAGGTACATTTCCCACAATTTCTCTGTCTGTCCCCAAAAAGAGATTCATTTTTGTGTGACTCACTTAGATTTGGAAACAGATGTTCATATCATCAGGTTGTTTTTTTAATTTTTTAAAGTCACGGGTTGAGTTTCATAGGACAATTCCAAAATTGTTTTACTTAGCCATTAGAAATATTCCTCAAAATGGAAGGTGCTGTTTCACTTATTTGCTGTAATAAGAACTTCTTCTTTAGGGCTGGAGAGATGGCTCAGAGGTTAAGAGCACTGGATGTTCTTCCAGAGGTCTGAGTTCAGTTCCCAGCAACCACATGGTGGCTCACAACTATCTGTAATGAGATCTGGTGCCCTCTCTGGCCTGCCGGGATACATGCAGACAGAACACTGTACACAAAATAATTAAATAAATAGTTTCTCCATTGATACTGGTTTTGTAATATTTGCCATGTGGTGTCCTATTTTATATGATATCCCAGGATTCCTTAGCTGAACTGATTAATTTTGCTATATTGGACATTTTGGCTAAATTATTGCCTTTATGCATTAAATACTACTAATGAATGGCCTTGCTTAGGTGCAACACTGTCAACCCTGTTCTCCACAGTGAGAGAATTTGATTGTAAGGAAGTTCACATGATATATCTGTTTTTGTCCCTGAGTCTGTTTTCTAAACTGTGTTCTGTACAATTTAAGGGAAGAAAAGAAGATGATTCTGTACTTAGCTTTTATCTTAGTTGAAATAAGGGCAAGTGCCTCTGTTACTGGTATTTCTGTCTTTCTCCTGGGTTGCTGTACATTTGGATAGGACTGTCAATCAATATCTACCTTTCTCTACATCACTTGTCTTCTTTTTTAAAATGTACATGTCACATGTACACCAAACTAGCCTCAAACTTCCTGTGTAGCTAAGAATGATCTTGAGTTTCTGATCCTTCTCCCTCAACCTTCCAAGTGCTGGGTTATACAGTGCTGGATTATATAGTACTGGGTAATGCAGTACTGAGTTATTCGCTGCTGGGCTATAATGCAGTATATCATACAGTTCTGGGGATCAAATCCAGGGCTTTTTACATGCTACCCAATCACTCTGCCATCTGAACTGTATCCTCAGTTCTGATTTTACCCATTGAACTTAATGCCCAAGACCTGAGAAATTTTCCTATTTTTTTTTTCTCTTCTAAACCCCAAGCTAATGATGGGATAATTCTGTCTGTTTGTAAACCTGTTCTTTGAGTCTCAATTTGCATGATCTGACAGCAAAATTTCACTTCAGCACCAAAAAATTAGAAGTCTTACAGCATGGCCAGGACACTGTGTATTTTTAGTTGGCTTTTTCTCTATGAGTAATTTTATTTTTAAAACATCAGCCTTTATGTACCCCCTACTCTGAGTACTCAGACTCTGCTTTGCTAGTCACAGATCACTGTTGTTTCCCATACACACAGATCGTTAGCTTTTATCCTCTCAAGAAAGGAATGGATAAACATATCTTCATTAGTAAGCATAATGTAGGAACAGGGAAGTTATCTACTTGAAACCTATTCTAGGGCTGAAGAGATGGCTCAGAGGTTAAAAGAACTGACTGCTGTTCCGATGGTCCTGAGTTCAATTCCCAGCAACCACAATGAGATCTGGTGCCCAGAACACTATACACATAATAAATAAATTAAAAAATAGAGACCTATTCTAAGTTAAAGTTCTGTGGTACAGAAATGAAATACATGCAGGGTGATACATTCTACGGGAAAACCATGATTAGGACATGTAAGATAATCTTAAGGCATTCTAAGTGCTGAGACAGCACTGTAGAAAGACCCTTCAGAATGCTCTGGGTACTTGAAGCCCTATTGGGAACAGTTATTGTTTTAGCATGCTGGTAGCAAAACCATTTATACATTTATTTACTTGATGAGACTTGGTTCTTCCCTTGTACCATGTGGGTTCCAAGGATCTTTAAGTTCTCAGGCTTGGTGACAAGTGCCTTCATCCACTAAGACATCTTGCCAACCTATAAAGTCACATCTAGGGATATCCAGTAAAAATAAGTTTTCTAACTCTGAAAACCAAGAATACCAAGCTGTCTCAATACAAAGCTTCTGGGAAATGAGGGAATATCTCATCTCCGTAAATCCCAGTTGGATTTGGCAGTGACCAAAGTTGAGATCGCTAGTGTTTAGAGGGAACATTCTGGCACAGCCTACAAATTGCCTTTCTTTAATTTGTGCAATTTACTAAGAGACATACATTATCAAGTTTAATAAAATTTTTTAGAAAAAAGCTCATGGTGGTAATTGCTGTGTTGATTTAAGGTCCTGTAAGTGCAATGAAACATAGTTACCATGCATAGAAATGCTACTTAATAGCTATTTAACCAGGGATTTTATTCTTATTTGGGGCTTTCTCTTAAATCCCCTGGCTTTTAATTTTAGATATTGCAGATCTTTGATATAGAGTATGAATATAATTGGGAAAGGGAAAGGTGTTGTACAGATTTCGGGGTTGTGAGTCAAAGAAAACCACTCAAATACCGAACCAGCATGAAATTGCTTCTAACTTGTTCCAAATAATAGTAGGTTGGGGAGTGTCCTAGTTTCTTTCTGCTGCTATGATAAACAAACAAACAAACAAACAAAACACCTACAATCAAAAGCAATGCAGGGAAGGAAAGGATTTATTTCAGGATCTACTTACAGATCACAGTTCATATTTGAAGAAAATCAGTACAGGAACTCAAGGTAGGAACCTAGAGTAGACACCGTAGAGGAAGACTGCTTATTGGCTTCCCTACTAGCTCATACTCAATTAGCTTTCTTTTTATACAGCTCGACCCACCCACCTAGGAATAGTGCTGCCTACAATGTCCTGACCCTTCTTAATCTAACAAGACAGTCCAACCAAGGCAATCCTTCCATTGAGGTCCTTCTTTTCAGGTGACTCTGGATTGTGTCGGATTGACTATAAAAACTAAGAAGGAAGGGGAGAATAAACCACATGAGTTCTCTTTGTAAGTGTGGTATCTATCTCCATAAACCAACATCTTTTTTCAATATTCTTTAGCAAAGATGTGCAAACTTAGAACAAGTTTTAGTTGCAAAGTATTTTGGTTTTACACTTGGTATTGTAACTGTGTCAGATTGAAGAATCTGTGCGGAGCATGGTAATGCGCTATGGAAGTCGGCTGTGGAAATTGCGCGTCCTCCAGGCAGAACTGAAAATCAACATTCGCCTGACAACAACTGGAAAAGCAATTCCTATCCGCCTCTTCCTGACAAATGAGTCTGGCTATTACTTGGACATCAGCCTGTATAAGGAAGTGACTGACTCCAGGACAGCACAGGTACAGTAGTCAAACAGACTCCTCCAAGGTTTTATTTGATCCAACACATAATAACCCCCAAACCCCATTGGTTTGTCCTTTACCTTTGAGAACAGCTTTGTGCCTCTTGATCACGCATGCTATAAAACCATAACCTTTTGTCAAATATTGACATGCTTTAACAGGCCAGGTGAACCAACTCCACAGATAATTATGCAGTTTAGATGTTTATGGTTTCCAGGGGCACTTTTGCTAAGTAATCTAGATTTCCTGATCTGATTTGTTTTCCTGTTCCTAGTGCAGTCTTTCACTGGCAGATGAGGAAAGGGGACAGTCTGGAATTTATCAACTTCTGTCTTTCAAAAGAGGAAATTTCACCATAGAATCATATCAGGAACAGGGCCAAGCAGTGTCTTCTTCATACTTGTACATTTCATTCACTCATGCTCACTTTCTTTCACTGAGTTTAGAGTGCTGTATGCCTATACATGAGCAAAGTAAGAAGCCATAACCCATTTTCCAGGGAAAAATTTGGGGAATGCAGAAATGAAAAATGAATAAGCATGTTTATTCTATGATAATAGAGCATCCTATTATAATTGGCTTGGCACCTTAGTTTCTAAACATTTGGACCATTTTCTGTGGTATACACACATCTTCAGAGGTGTAGTATGTTATTTTAGGGCTTCAGTGTATACTTGAAGAATGTACTCCTAATAAAGGGTGTACTTGTACCAGAATACAAGGGTTTTAGACTGTTCAATGCATTTGGTTCTGGGAAGCAATTATGTGGCTCTTGTTTTTATCTAGGAATGGAGGCAGGAAAAGACATTTTTGTCTCTGCTTTGGAGATGAATTTTTTAAAATCCTAGTTTAGACAGTTTTCTTAGTGACCTTTCATTTTGTTTTTTGATTCTCAGTTAGATCACCAAAGAAGTCTCTCCTTTAAGAAGAAAGCAGTTAGAACAGCATGCACAGAGCACAGGGGTGAGCAGGAAAGAGTGCTCAATAATTTTGTTGCATGTGATGTTTTTCAGGACAACCTTAAGGACATTTTCAGTCAGGACTTTCCATGGCTAGGGATGCTTTTAATTAACTTCTACAATGGCTTCAAGGCATGCCTATTCTTCTGTAAAATAAGAAGGCCACTTGAGATTTTAATGTTTCTGATAAATGTTTTTTCTTCACAGGTTTCTTCTTCTTTTTTTCCCATTTCTCTTTATTAGAAAGCTCTTAGATTTCCCTGATGCTAGATGGTGGTGACACAGGCGCATTAAAGGCTCAGGTGCCTTCACCAGAGATTTAGTATTGTGCCTGGCACAAAATAAACACTTAATAGGCATCTGTAAGAGTGAGTAAGCTGCCCTCGACCTGAAGGGGCCAGCATATTTAAAAGCCCTGGAGGTTGCCGAGCCTTCCTGTGGCATGGAAGCTAGGTTGAAAGCAGTGATAGAGGCAGGACTGACCACAGCAGCCTCTAGCCAGTTCCTGTACACCAGTGCCTACTTGGTGCTTATTACTGAACTTCATTTCCTCTTTCTTTAGAAATCGATATAATATGGAACCATGTTTATCATTTGTTCATTTACTTATTTAATATTTACTGACTACGTATAGTGTGTCAGAAACTATGGCTACAAAGCAGTTCCTCATTAAGAAATGTATATTATAATGGGAAAAGATAGATGAGTAATTGATGCTTCCATGATATGATAAGAGACATTATAAAATAAAAACATTTAGGGCTCTAAGGGTGCCCACTGTGTAGGTCAGTGATGGTTCTCTATGAGAAGCCCTGCCGCAGCCTTCAATGGGAGGTATAAATAAAACCTGTATATGTTTTCAAACTGGTAAAACATGACCTCTACCAACTTTTAATTACTATGTTTATCATAGGAGAAAATGGAGCTAACGTAAATGGTCATTTGGGGCTTCATTTAGGGTCCATTACTACCAAACTCTTGCCCTAGCACATTGTTTATTGCCAATGAGAAGAAAAGTTAACTTGCTTGAGTTTCATGTTTCTTGTATGGTTTTTGTCCTATAGGCTGAAATGAACAATTTCAGGCAGTCCTAAGTAGGAAGAAAAGGTTTGGGTAGTTTGTTACTTAAATAAATTGACTTCCAGTGAGGAAAGTAAAGTGAACAGTTTAAAGTCACCTTTATTGAGTTTACATTTTTATATAGTTTACATGTACCAAAATGGTTTCTTTTGCTCCATTTGCTTTAAGTCTGACAGTTGTACATGATATCTGTCATCAGAGTCATTATAGAGAATTTCTTGTCACCCCACAAAGTTTCTCTTCTTTTCAGTGAAAGACAGAACACCAATTGCAGCCTTAGGCAACCACTGAGATCTGCTTTCTGTTGCTGTATATAGTTTTGCGTGTCCTTTAGTTGCATGTAAATTACATCAGACAATTCTTACTATTCTTTATCCTACTTGTTTTGTTTAACATAATGTTTTGGTGGTTCATCTATGTTGCAAGGACTATGAGTATGCTCTTTTTCATTATTGAGTAGTATTCCATTTTTTAGATTTACCAAAATGTTTATATCCATTCAATTACTGAAGTTTTATTTCCAAATTTGAGTTGTTAAGAATAAATCTGTAATGTGCATTCATTTGTAAATCTTTGTCTTTTGGTTTTGTTTTATTTGAGACATAGTTTTACTATGTCCTTCTGGCTGTCCTGGAACTTACTATGTAGACCAGACTGGCCTTAAAGTTTAAAGAGATCCTCCTGTCTCTGCCTTCCAAGTGCTGAGGTTAAAGGCATGTGCCACTATGGCCAGCTACTATTTGTAAATCTTTATGTAGGTAAATTTTTATTTTTCCTGATTAAATGCATAGGAGTCTATAATTGCTAGTTTGTAGTAACTATTTTTTACTATTATAAGAGACTTACAAGCCACTAAATGGTTACCATTTTAAATTCCAGCAACAATGTATAAACGCATGCAGCTTTCTTCAGTCCTTTTCCTTACTGCATAGTTATATTGCTTTAAATGGCTATTCTAACTTCATCCCAGAGCTTGCAGAATTGAGTTTTAAACCCTGTACTTACAGCTTTGCCTCTCTTAACAGGAAATACAGTAGTTCAAAACTACTGATGTTTTTAATTTTACCAGGTGTGTGGTGTGGTGTGTGTGTGTGTGTGTGTGTGTGTGTGTGTGTGTGTGAGAGAGAGAGAGAGAGAGAGAGAGATCAGAACAGCTTGCAGGAATCAGGTTCAGTCCTAGGCATGGCATTAAACTCAGGTTGTCAGGCTTGGTGGCAGGTAGTTTACTGGCTGAGTTGTCTCACAGTCTTGAACCTGCTGCTTTTATTTCTTTTTCTTACTTTGATTCAGTCTTTGTCCCAAATCCAGTTTTCTCATACTGTACTCTTGCCAAAACACCTGAAATCTGTTTTTTTTTTTTTTAAATATGACTAGTTCTTTTAACTCCCAAGGTGTTACTGCTGCTGTTGTCTCCCACCTGGTAACTTTCCCCCTTGGTCTTTTAGAAGAGAACTGGAGGTTCCACTCTGGGGACTTTAAACAGCCTAGGATATGTTTGCCCAGAATAAGACCTAATTGACAAGTCACCAGAGCACTCTTATTCCTCTGAGCTCAGATGCTAAGGAGTCACTTAGATGGATGACCTTCAGGTTTAGGTTAGTATTTAATTCCATTCTATGCATATATATCAAATCCATGGATCTTTTCATTAATGGTACACTTGTGCTTATATTTTAGGTCCAAACAGATGGGAATATATATATACCTTTTCATTCCATTTGTATTCAGTGTATTGGGAATCTATATTTTATGTGTTCATACATAAAGTGCCTAGTTTAGTGTTATACAACCTCTGAGCACTCAATAAATATTAATTGAATTGAAATAATGGCATCCCTTATAAATATTCATGAGCAAATAAAACTAGCTAAATATATGGAGTATGAAGTACTCTTCTAGAAATATTTGAGTTAAAAAAATGATTAAAAACTGGTGTGGTGGTTTCATTATGTGATAATCCAGCAATTGCAGGAATTCACTAGTTAGAGTTAGTATACTAGAGAGAAATACATACATACATACATACATACATGTGTGTGTTTATATGTAATTTAATAAAATATAGTGATTTTATCATAGGCTGTGTCTTATGAACTAACAAGAATTAATTAGGTGAGTGAATGAAATATACTTACTCTGACAAAAGTATTTGGATCCTTTATGTGGCTAATAATACTACAAAGAACCTTCTAATCTAGGGACTAATGCATGATCAAGTGGTAGAACCTGATCTGGCCCAAGAACAAGATTTTCTCTAGTATATAGCTGCTCCTCGACTTAAATACTAGAACTGTTTTGTTTAGTTAGCTGGCATGCTTCATTTTTTAGTATCCGAGATTCAAGTCAGTTTAGAAGGCAAGTGCCATCACTCTGTCTCTGAGATGTGAAATTTACACTGGACATTTTTGTTGATGTCACCTAATCCCAAACTAAGAACAGTCTAGTATAAATAGCACATCACTATTTTAGAGTTGGTTAAGTGGCAGAGAAGGGACAATACCAAATACCCAGTGACATGAGGCAAGTCTCCGCCATTAAGCACTTCTCCCCACCCCCATCTGTTTTTTAAGAAATAACATTGTGGAAAACAATGCTATAGGCAACTATTTTATTTTCTATTTATCTCTTAACTGTCTGTGCATTCTGTTTTTTCCCCACAGATCATGTTTCAGGCATATGGAGACAAGCAGGGACCACTGCACGGAATGTTAATCAATACTCCATATGTGACCAAAGACCTTCTTCAGTCAAAGAGATTTCAGGCACAGTCCTTAGGAACAACGTATATATATGATATCCCAGAAATGTTTCGACAGGTAAAAGTGGCTAACAGGCGAGAGTTTGAGGCTTCTTTAAGTTTCCATCATGTGTAACTTTTCCTAGAGAAGGGCACTCACAGGCTGGAAGTATCTTGATGCTATTCTAATTTCGTCTCGTTAATGACTTAGTGTCTTCTAACTCAGGTGCTTCATGAGGAATGGTGAGAAGAGACGTCTCAAGTAAACCCTTGCCACATTATGTCTACAAGGACCTATGCGAGGAGTTACACATGTATTAAGTCCGTGTTCGAATTAGAAATAGTAAAGAGAGTGGAATGAGGTTTCATTTTCTTACTTTCCAGGATAATCTCTTAACTTAGGCCAAGATGAGAGTCATTATAGGTAGCACAGACAAGAAGATAGCACCACTGTATATAGTTGTAGGTATAACTTCTTCTGTAGATTTACTATTATTAATTAAAAACCTAGCATGAAAAAAGTGACATTATGAAACTCTTCCCCTATATGAAAAATTCCTTGACTTTTATGATGGTGAACCCTCTCTATACTGCAGATTTCCCATCAAAAGTAGGGGGGTATATATCACAAGCAGAGAATACAACAGATAAAGAATAGAGCATCAGAGGATACGGGATTTCTTTTAAAAATATCTTTGTCGTAGGTCTTCTCAAGTCTCTATCAATATCAGTACTATCAATATTATCATATTTGAATCTTTTTTTTTTTGTTTTGTTTTGTTTTGTTTTTCGAGACAGGGTTTCTCTGTGGCTTTGGAGCTGTCCTGGAACTAGCTCTGTAGTCCAGGCTGGCCTCGAACTCACAGAGATCCGCCTGCCTCTGCCTCCCGAGTGCTGGGATTAAAGGTGTGCGCCACCATCGCCCGGCTCATATTTGAATCTTAATGTAATATTTATCTGTGGACTTATTTAGTAGTCTGTGATTCCTGTAGTATTCACAAAAGCAAGTTACTTTTAGGTAACCATTTACTTAAACCATCCTATCTCAGAGGACAGACCTTCACTCATTACCTCAATTTTATGGTGTCATGACCCTGACAACTGTGTGTGATTCTGATTCTCAGTGTCAGTACTTGTAATGGACAAGGGACACAGCTAGGACACATAAGTGTGTGTGAGTCATTTGGGCTTTAGGTGTTTAAGACAAGCGTGGACAGAACTTCATAAAGAAGTTAATTTATTTACATAAGAAATAGGAAACAGTAATCATGAATGTTTTTGTAAATGCATGGGTATGTCTGTATTCTCAAATTTGAAATTTAATTGAGCTATACTTATAAATAGTCATCCACATCTTAACTAATTCTCATATGTGGATCTATTGCTGTGAAAAGTAGTTAAGGGATCTTCCCTTAACCTGCAGTAGAAACTTAAGTCTGACTTTCTTGGATTTGTTTTAGAGATGAACCTGCCTCAGCCTACAAGTAATGAGACAGAGATTAGAGACATGAGCACCAAACCTGGCTGATGCCTTTTATTTGAGTTTTTTATTTTATTCTTGCTGGATTGGTGTTAGGGCTATTGTATGTGTTAATGCTCCAGTGCTATTTCAAGGTCCTTCAGTAGTTTGACTGTATTGGGAAGTACCTGACATACTGAAAATGGTGTAAAATTGGCCACAAGTGTGTTTGCTGAGCATCAATGTTGAAGCATTTGGTCTAAGGCTCATACTTTCCCTAGAGCTCTTGGAAAAGAAAGCAGAGTCAGAGTGACTGAGTTTGACTGTGATTTTTATTCATGTTGAAATGCCACTGATAAGTCAATCTTCTTTCTTCCATTAGTCGCTCATCAAACTCTGGGAGTCTATGTCCACTCAAGCATTCCTTCCCTCACCCCCTCTACCTTCTGACATGCTGACATACACTGAGCTGGTGTTGGATGATCAAGGCCAGTTGGTCCATATGAACAGGCTTCCAGGAGGAAATGAGGCAAGTAGTTATATCCTTCTCCCTTTCTATCTCTCTGTTCACTAGTACCAGTCGTTCATGAGAGCTGTTATTACACAGTAGGAGCTACTCAAGTGGCAGAGTCAGGAAAGCATTCATGGTCAATTTCCTCAGAGAGAAAATGGACCAAACCAAGAAATTACTGTGAATTTTTTTAGGTCTAATAATGGTATTACAATTTTGCTTTTTGAAAAGGAGTGTTATTTTCTGGGGGGCATGCATGCTAATACAATATCTTTACAAAATCAAAGGTCTAAGATTTGCTTCAAAATAGAAATGAAGGTCAGATTTTAAGTGGAACAAGATTAGTGAATTCATAATTGAAGATACATGAGAATAGATTATTATCTTGTACTAATTTGGAATTTTGAGATTTTTAGGTATCTTTTTTTACACTTGATTCATTGGATTTAGTGATATTGTGAGTGTGATAAAGAAATTCTTCCTAGGGGGCTGGAGAGATGGCTCAGTGGTTAAGAGCATTGCCTACTCTTCCTGAGGTCCTGAGTTCAATTCCCGGCAACCACATGGTGGCTCACAACCATCTGGAATGAGGTCTGGTGCCCTCTTCTGGCCTGCAGACATACACACAGACAGAATATTGTATACATAATAAATAAATAAGTAAAAAAAAAGAAATTCTTCCTTGGTGAGAGCCAACAGTTTTAAAAGAAACACAAAACTCATGTATTTATTCATTCGTTTGTTTTGAACTCTCACTCACTACATAAGCCTGGGTGGCCTGGAACACACTATCTATACCAGACTAGTTGTAAACTCACAAAGACCCTCCTGCATCTGCCTTGAAAGTGCTGAGATTAGAGAAGTATGCCACCAGACCTGCCTGATTTGAATAGTCATTAAAAATTTTGGATGGGGTGGAATGGGGAAAGGATCTAGAAAGGCTTAGGGGAGGGGATATAATCAAAATATATTTAAAAATGTTTTAAATGAAAACTATAATAAATTATTAGTCTTAAAATAATAAAAATTCAAAAAATAAACACATTTTCTAGTCATGTGTTATGTCGCATACCAACATTTGGAAGCTGATGCAGGAAAACTAGAAGTTCAAGGTTAACCTGGGCTGTATGTGTTCCTGTCTTGAAACAAAGAAACATAAAAATCAGAAAGCATTTTCTAGGATTAATAACTTTTCTTATGTAGTACCATATTAATAATGACATAAAGATATATTCTCCTGTTTCCCCTCATATTCTTCTCCATACAGTAAGATCCTTAAGATTTTGATTATGCTAAGATACAATGATAGAAATATTAGCATACCTAAAAATTCAGGTGTTTTTATTAACCCCTAACTAAACTCATTCCTTAAATAACCTTTATCTGAGCCAGGCTTCAGTGGCGTATGCCTTTAATCCCAGCACTTGGGAGACAGAGACAGATGGATCTCTGAGTTTAAGACCAGTCTGGTCTACAGAGCAAGTTCCAGAATAGACAGGGTTACACAGAGAAACCTTGTCTTGAAAAACCAAAAATCAATAATTTTTTTGTTTGTTTTTTGTTTTGTTTGTTTGTTTGTTTGGTTCTTCGTTTGAAATAGGATCTCTATTTCCTGCTCTGGCTGTCTTAGAACTCACTATGTTCTATGGCTTTGAACTCTGTTGTCTCTGCTGTAATTAAAAGCATGTGCCACCAAGCCCAGATCCAGTATTCTTTTCAAAAATATTTGTTCTAGCCAGGCAGTGGTGGCACATGCCTTTAATCCCAGCACTCAGGGAGGCAGAGGCAGGTGAATATCTGTGAGTTTGAGGCCAGCCTGGTCTACAGTGTGAGTTTCAGGAGGACAACAAGAGATACACAGGGAAACCTTGTCTCTAAAACAAACAAACAACAACAAATATATTTATATATATTATATTATATACCACAACATAGTCTGTGGGCGTAGATGATGAAGCATTAAGATGGAGACAAGTACTGAACCGAATGCAGAGGCTTAGAGTTGTAGGAGTTGGTCCAACCTGGTGCTTCAACAAATGACACAATGATGGGGTGGAGGTGGCAGGTGTTGCCAAGAGAATACACATATTCATCAACACATAAAGTTGAAGCAGCACTTTGTACCTACTGTATGGCTTCTGCTTGCAATCCCCTCAGCAGAAAAAAAAAAGCTTTGTAGTGCTAGTCTGTAATTTTGATTCGTTTAATAGCTGTTGAGGAATAGGAAGTGGCCTTGTGAACATGAGGCTGAGAGTAAAATAGTTTTAACTAATGTAATTAAAACATAAGACGAGGGGTTTTTTTTTTTGTTTTGTTTTGTTCTTTGGCCATGTGAAAGCTAGCTGCAATGCTGTGTGAAACCTCTTGCCATGATCTTTCTTCTGCTTTCTTTCTGTTCTCATTCTATGTTTGAGTGAATGGAGACTGGGGGAATAGTGAAGTCCCAGAGGGACAGAGCTCTGTTCTTGCTGAAATTACAAGCACAGAGCTGCCTGGGCATGAACATGTAGTGTTTACTCTGCCAGTATGAATACAAATAGTCTTATTATACGGAACTCTGTACCCAAAGACCACACACACACAGAGACACGGACACACACACAGGAACAAAAATATTAAAGGTTTTATTTTTAACCCCTTTAAGACCTAACAAACCTCAGTATAAAAGGAATAGCTACTGCAGTGAGTGGCAGTCTACAGTAGTTACTACGAGTTTTCGTTTGCCCAATGCCTTAATAGTTGTGAAACCAGAAAGCTAACAGCATTTTTGAAAATGACTGTTGCTTTTTATCACTTTTCACATTATTCTTTCTTTCCCTTTCTACGTTATGTGTTTTCTTTTCCCTTTCTTCAGAAGATTGAGTAGGATTGAGCCTGCATGTTAGCTTACTGTTTCTGAGCCTAAGAGTTCAGGAAGAGTGAGCCTGATGTTCTTTTGTGAGCAGTCAATAACTGATGCCCAGGATGTCTGGTGAGGTCAGTGATCTTAGCTAGATTATAGGATACTGCAAGACAGGAATGAGGTTAAGGTATTAGAATCAAGCTCTGTTTCCAATAGCTTGGACATACAGTGGAGTGTGTACATTGAGAGACTTGCCAGTCTAAGGATTGAGTTTCAGCTTTCAACTCTGAGGGACAGCTGTCAGTAGGATATATTTCACTGCACTGAACCCAGTTTTGTCAGGGCACATTGGCTTTATACTACTGCAGTTTAATTTTCTTTTTCGAAAGCAAGAAGTTTGTTATGAGCCCGGTACTCTGCATATTACCTGAAGAATGGTAGGAGAAGAAACTAGTGAGCTCTTGCTGATAGGATTTGGAGCAAATCTGTCCTTTGCCAAAGAGAATGGGCATCAGAACAGAGCCTTGAGATATAGCTTTATTTAGAAAAGAATAAAAATTTGACCTGTTAATGTTCTGAGAGCCAAGACTCAATGTAAATGCCTTGATGCTACATAGACACTAAATCATCATAATGTGGTGCTCTCCAGAGTGACAGCGCTACCAGGTCATCATTGTAGGTGATACTGAATTACCTTGAAGTATTGGAGTTTCTGGCTTTAAAAGCTAGCACACGGATATTAGGAATGGGGATAAAACATGAGATTCCTATGTAGTTTTTCCATGAATTGAGGTGTTTCTCCTTACAGCTAGAGGCAGAAAATGTGCACCTATCAGACCACTGGTTACCTTGTTGCCTTCTTCCCTTACTTTTTTTACTAGGATGGCAAATGGGTAAAATGGTGATAGCACCAGGACTTGGGCTGATTCAGTTCCATTTAGTTTTAGGTAACTTGTTTGCCATTTGAGGAAGATATTGGCTATTTCAGCAGAGATGTGACCTGCATTCTCAACATTGTACCTGTGCTTAAACCATGAGAGAGCTTTTCTGGCTCTGTGTTAGCTTACTTTCTTCTTCCTGTAGTGTCTCTTCCCCATCAAAAAAGATGTAAGTGAGGAAATGCTACCTAATTCCTGGTGAGAAGTATAGGACACTTTTTTCATTGTCAGGTTTGAATGGTATTGCATTTAATATGAATTTAGAGTGGGAATAAGAATGATGTGGACCAAATCTGAGAACTTCATTACTTGCAAATAGCTCCAAAGATGAGTTGCCTGGGATTTTCTTAATAGTTTCAAGTAAAGATGAAAATTGAGGGAAATATGATTGCAACAGAGACTAAACTGATTTCCTTTCTAGCTGCTCTGGTGCTGCAGTGATGAGCACTGTATGTAAATACATAGCTAGATGAATGTGTGCTTCAGAGCTACAGAAGAAACACAACTATCCATCCAGTCTGCTTTACTACTTCTCTGTTTTGGAGGAATTGTTTTCATTTTTCTGCCTATTTGCTAACCTATTTTGATCATTTGGTGGAAGTTATAATTGCAGGTGGGAACATTTTGAGTAACACTTTGCAATCCAGCACAGCTTCTTTTTGTACTAAACCTAGTTATTAAAAAGCTCAGGCTAAGAGCAAGCCAAAGGTTATAATAGATTCAACAGAGAATAACTTAACTTTGCCTGCTAGAACAAACGAAAAACTGGGCTTTTATGTGGTTATATTCTTACTTGTTCTGAAATAAGTCCATTAGCATTTTATTATTTTTTAATAGTTATTGAACTTGATCAGGAATCTATAATGGTGACAATGTGATAAAGAAGCTACTCTTACAGAAATTTTATTGCAGATGGAGATCAAGTTTCTAGAACATGGGCTTTTATAATTCCTTCCCATCACCCTTGTCATTGTGGACTACTGAGATGAGGAAACACTGTTTAGGATAGTTATAATAGCAAGGTGCCCCAATCAGGGGTGATAACGATAGACTCCCATCCTAGCATGGCATAAGAATTAAT
>NC_022014.1:14700351-14721428 GCF_000317375.1 Microtus ochrogaster | reverse complement strand
TTTTCGTTCCTGGGAGGAAAGTATGTTCCACATTTAATGCATTTTAATAGTTACCTCTGCATGAGCTGCCATGTGAAGGAGTGCCTCCAAGGCTTTGTTTTTCCAGCTGGGCACTAGGTGTCAGGGTTTTTCCTTCTCAGCAGTTTTAACATTCAGAGAAGCTTTGTGAATTCCCCTGTTTAGTGAGACAAACCCACTGTTTCCTTCATTTCTTTTTATTCTTTATTTTGTTACCATAGTAGGTTTTCTCTAATGTTCCCTGTAATATTCAGTTGGCATTGTACATTTTAACTCTCATTGAAAATGTGTTGAATCCACATCATGACCTGTCACATTTTTTTTTAAAGAAGAAAATGCTTAAATAGGAAATAAAGTAATATAAATTAAAATTTAAAGACTGGCTGCCATCATGACTGTTAACTTTACTTCATTTCTGCTTTTTATTCTCAGGAATAAAATGGGATAGTAGATATTAGGAATTTAGCTTTGAACCTACTTAACCTACCTATATCTGTATTTAATTATCATTTAACTGGTCTTTTTTTCAGAGAAAGTGGGTATTTATTTATTGGGTTATGGAGGGGAGAGGGAAAGGGGGGAAGGAAGGAAGGGGAAAGAGGAGAGCGGGGGAGAGGAGAGGAGCCAAGGCAGAAGCTACCTCTTCAGGAGAGAGATGGAAAGGCCGGCTAACTATTTACAGTGTGCTATTGTCCTTTTCTATTTAGCGTGTGTGTGTGTGTGTGTGTGTGTGTGTGTGTGTGTGTGTGTGTGTGTGTGTGATGGCACACAGGTGGATGGATCTCAGATGACAACTCGTGTATGTCCCAAGTCTCAAACTCAGGTTAGCACTCTTTGTAATAAGTGTTTTTACCTACTGAGCTTCTTGACCAGTCTTTTTGATTTTAATTTAAAAATTCTTTAAACAATATAGAAAAAAATATGAAGAAACATCAACTACCAGCCACTAAGATCTTACAATTGTGACTGTGATTCTTGATTTGAGGCTGCATTTCTTTGAAAGTTTTATTGTTATTATTGTTGTTCTGTTTTTTTGTTTATTTGTTTTTGAGACATGGTTTCTTTGTGTAACTGTCCTGGCTGTCCTGGAACTCACTTTGTAGGCCTTAAACTCACAGAGATCCACCTGCCTCTGCCTCCTGGGATTAAAGTCATGTGTCTCCAACCACCCAACTTCTTTGAAAGTTTAGTTTGAACATTAAATAATATTTTCCAGCACTTGGGAGGCAGAGGCAGGAGGATCTTGTAAGTTTGAGGCCATCCTGGTCTACATAGCGCATTCTAGGACAGCCAGAACTAGGTGGAGAAACTATCTCAAGAGGGAAAGGAAGGAAGGGAAGAAGGAAGAGAGGTGGAGGGAAGAAGATGATGATAGGAGGCCTGACCCTTTCTATACTTAGTGAAGAATTGGTTGATGTGATGTTTAATCTTCATTGTCAACCTAACAAGTGCTAGAATCACCTAGGAGACACATTTCTGTCTAATATTCACATGTCTGAGGTATTTCCAGAGAGATTTATCTCCAGAGGAAATTGCTCCCTGAATGTGTTGACGCATTTTCCATGGAATGTGGACTTCCATTGATGCTATCTGGCTCCTAACTGCAGATAGTGTTACCCTCTTCTACCCCACCCCCAAGACAAGGAGGTTTCTCTCATAGAGATCTGACTGCCACCGTGCCTGTCTAGTCTGTCTGATGAGAAAAGTAACTGATAGAACTTGGCTTATCATAAATTCAAATTCTCGCGGATCCCATTATTGTCTAAAATTGCCTGGAGAGTGTTTGTGGACTTGAGTAAAAAAAAATTATTTTTTATTTCTCCTGAACACTCAGGACCCAAGTATTTTTCTGGTTTGGCACTATGTTTTTATATATTGTTTTTTGACTCAACCTCAAAATAGCTTCAAGAATGTGAAGTCAGTCTAGATAAATTGTATTGCTTAATTCTTTGAAATTAGTTTGCCTTTTTAAATGCTGAATATTAAAATTAAGTCAGTATTGTCTTGCGAGGTAGGTGTTAGAAGAGCAGTTTGTTAAAATTGTGCTGAGGTGCGTGATCTAAGAGCGAGCCCTTAGAGAAGCAGAACAGGGCTGGAGAGATGGCTCAGCCATTACAGGCAGGCTCAGAACAAAAATATAAAGAGAGCACAAGACCTCTGAAATTGTTGAGGAATCCCAGCCACCAATCTATGCCTGAAGACAGGAGAAAGTATTTAAGTACTTGAAATCTTCAGGAGAAGGGAGACATAACCAACTACTAGGTGCACACAAATACTCCTAATTTGTATTGAGTACAGAGCCATACTTTCTATGAAGGCCTTTAAAGGTAGAAGAAAACACTGACTCCTTCCAAAGGCAGCAGATAAAGCTCAGTGATAAAGTGCCTGTCTGACATGACAAGACTCTGGGTTCAATTCCAGCCTCAGGGCTTAGCAAGATAGAAAAATCTAGACATAGAGAAACATTTTATGGAATTTGTGGTAAGACAGGTTTTTAAAAAAAAAAACAACAAAAAAAAAAAAACAAAACATGCGGTGGTGGCGCACGCCTTTAATCCCAGCACTCGGGAGGCAGAGGCAGGTGGATCTCTGTGAGTTCGAGACCAGCCTGGTCTACAGAGCTAGTGCCAGGACAGGCTCCAAAGCCACAGAAAAACCCTGTCTCGAAAAAAAAAAAAAAAAAAAGAAAAATAAGTCTGCCCAAATGGAGTTACTTCTATTGAATTTCTAATACTGTTCTTTTGAGTGCATATGTTTTTCTTAGAATTCCTTCCAAATGGCTTTTGCTGGCATTGGAGATTTCTCATCAGGTTGGTTAGTTAGTTTTGACTGATTGTTAACAAGCCGAAGTTCAGTGAGCTTAATTAACTGAAAAAATTCTAAAGTTCCTGTTTTGCACTAACGCAGGACTATCAGGTTTTCCTTTTGACATCTGTCCAGATGTCAGTCCTAGAGATGGCCCTTAGAAGAATACTCTTGCCAGAGGTTTTTATATATTCTCAGTTTAAATGACTCCCAAGAATGAGGCATGGTGTACCAGAGATCAACATCTATCCTTGCGATTAACAGCCAATGCTTTTAGAACTGCAGTGGCTTACTTAGTTAGCTTCTGTACCAGTCAATCCTGTGCTCTGTTTCTCAAGTACTACTGGTATGTATGTACTCCATGGCATGTTCAACAAAATTAAAATACTGATATATAATAATAATATATAAAATTACTGTGGTTTGATGTATGTAAATATCCCGAGGATAAATTATTCCCTAATACATGATTATTATTTCAATCTTTAGTTATATTTCCATATAGTTGAATTTTTTTCTAATAACAATGATACTTACCCACATGTCAACTTTTAATTAGAGGGATTGAGGTAACTTTACATTAAGTTAGGCATAAAAAACTAATTTTTTCAGATGTCATGAAAGTTGTCTTGAACTCATGTGATTATATGGCATTAGACAATGAAACATGCTGTATCAGGCAGATACATGGAAGGCATTAACTATTTTCAGCATAGTTTTCACAAACAGAAATTAAGTCCAATACCACATTGCATTGTGACTTAAAATACATCTTTTAAAGGCTTCTAATATTTTCTGTATTTTGTTATTTTTTTAAAGCATTACTGATAGTTTCTAATTAAAAGTATAGCTTCGATTTACTATATCTATATTTAAAAGGACAAAAGGTAAATTTTGATATAAGTACCCCCCACAAAAGCTCAGGTTCAAGTTCATTCTTTCCAGGTCTTCTTTTTCTCATTTTTGTGATGCAATGTCACCACCCATCTCAGCTGTGACAGTCTAGGGTTTTTGTGTTCCCACTCCAGAGCCCTGCAAGCAGAACTAGAACAATAGCTACTGTAGACCTTAACAGGGAAAATGATAAAACATACCTGATTCAGCTACAGCCAGCCTGTACCTAAATCTATGAAGCAAAGCATTGCTATAGCTGATCTTAAAGTATGGAGAGAAGAAAGTCAACCATGGCAAAGATTTCCTTTCTGCTCCCACAATCTAGCACCCTCAAAAGCAAAACCCTGTCATGTTTTCCCCCTTAGCTTTCCTTTACATTTTTCTGTTGAACTTAATGTTGCAGTTTTATGACAACAGCAGCAGCTTTGGGAAATGCTTGTGTCCATTTGTATATTCTAGTCACACTGATAGTACAATTAATGTTGATGTCAATTTTGGTGTTAATTTTGGGTCATGATTAGTGTTGACACTGTATGGCAGACTAATGGCGTTTATGGGTACCAGCAGAATAAATGTTAATATTATTGTGGTTTTTTTTTTTTTTTTGTATCTGTTATAGTAACATTAAACCAGGGTCCTCCCAGGAGAAAAAAATACATATATGGATAGATAGATAATGCCTTTTTCTATTGCTGGTGTTACTCAGTGAGAAAATGACATCTCAGGGTAGAATCCTAATCACTGTTTGGAGCATCAGAAATAATGATCACCTCTGATCGGAGGTTGTGAATAATTCATTTGGTTTGATTTTCATGTCCTGTCCAGTGATACTTTTCAAACCAAATGTGTTTCTACAGGAAAATAATGGTCCCACTTCTTATGGAAATACCATGGCACAAATCATTTTACCCACATAAAAACAGTTAAATAAGACTGTTCTCTTCTGCTTACTTTCCCCTCCCTATCCCCTCCTCCCTCATTTGAGCATGTTTATTCCCTATCAGAATGTGGCCAGAGAATTATTTACATCCTTAGGACTTCCATAGGGAAAATAAACACTTACTTCTGCTGCTATTTAGCGTATTCACTGTAGCTCTTTTGGTTTGCGTCCCCTTTTTACCTTAAAATAATTAGCTTGAATTGATAACCCTACTCCTAAGAAGCCTGCCCACTGAAAGTTCTGTTTTGAAAATACATATATACCTGAAATTTAGTATTTTAAAACTTACTTGTGGTTGTCTACATCAATGAAAACATAATTTTAAGTGATAAGTACATAGGACTGCTTGGTTAGTAAATTCTGTAGACAGGATTTGGCCAGGGAATAGGATGCTTGTGCTGCCAGCGCCTAGAAGCCACTTGGAAACTCATTAGACACGAAGCTGCCCACATAGACAAATAGGCCACAGGTTGCTCTTTGGTTGGTTCTGCAGTCTTTCCGTCCTCTTCAGGCTTCGGTCCTGGAGTTTCATTTTTACCAGATTTTTCCTACATAAAATACGAGAGGGGGAAAAAGTATTAGAGAAAAAAAAAGACTCAGCGATGAAATTTCCCTTGGTGGTTTTTCTGTTCATATACAAGGCTGGTTGGGCTTAGGCAAAGTTCATGTGAGCTGCCTTGCTAGTCACATTGTCCTCTGCATATATTCTGCCAGAACTGCAGTTACTGAAATGAGATCGTCGTTGTGTATATAATATAGACCCACATATATAAACTAACTGGGCTGAAAAATTTATGGTGTCCTAATTAAATGGGGAGGGGAGGATATAACTGTCTTTTGATGTAATGCTGAATCCTCTGAGACAAAGCTATTCTTAGAAAATGTTGAGTCTTTTCTCCTGACTGTTGTAACCCTGCCCCTCACCCCCCTCTTTAAATCAAGGGCAAGAGGAAGCGTTTTCAACCTAGTGTTCAATCATCAGACGAAGTGTTTTGCATTCAGAAACCATTTTCAGTATCAAATTCAATTTTGTCAAGTGATTAGTTGAGTTTGGTAGAGAATAATTTAAAAACACAAAGCTGGAAATGGCCATGGTGCTTCTGCACCAGAGGAAAGCAGTTGCTGTTTTCCAGCTGCTGTCCTTAGTGCCTGTGTGTTACAACTGGATTACTATGTTAATGTCTTTGCAGCTGTTACAGGCCTGTGTCTGTTGACACTCTGTGTATTCCTAGCTAGGACTGCTAAGAGACATAGGGAAGTGGGGAACTGACACCTTGCTTGCCTATCAGTACTAACACCCTTTTATGTACATATGTTTGTAAGCTCTTTAGTCCCCTTCAAGATGAAAGGATCTGTAGGCTTTCGATTTTAGTACATGTTTGTAATACATGTGGTACAGTCCTAAATATGTATTTAGCTGATAGGCACTGTTCTTGCCTATTATACAAATATTGACTTTAAAAATATAAATATGTATTTAACCCTCAGACCAGAAATACAATGAGAAGCAGTTTCTTCTCAGGTAGAGATATTAATATTGTATAAACCTGTGTATACATATGCTTACATTCTACCACAGCACCACAGAGCACTTTTTCTTTTAAAAACAAAATGCTACTTCCAACAGCCTAAAGTAGTTCTTTCTGTTGGTTTTGATTCAGGCTGTTGTTTTATAATCCTTATTGGCCTGGAATTTAAAACCATCCTCCTAAAGGCTGGTTTTATAGAGGTATCTTGTAGTGTCTTCTTGCCTCCCAAGTACTGATATTACAAGCTTGTGCCAACACACTCAACTTCTAGGAATCTGACTTCTGAATCTATATCCTTAATGACCATACTGTTTTGCCTGTTACAATTATGCATGTATTTTAAGCTCTTTTTTAGTTGTGTGCTACATCATAGTTTTCAAGCTATTCATAATGTTCAGAGCCATCACTTTGTTTTTGAGGCTGAAATAAAGAAACAATCAAAAATTCTTTTTTTTAATATTTATTTATTAAAGATTTCTGCCTCCTCCCCGTCACCACCTCCCATTTTCCTCCCCCTCCCCCGATCAAATCCCCCTCCCTCATTAGCTTAAATTGACTAAACATTTCTTCCTTGCCAAAGACCAAAACTCTGCACTTTTCTCCTCTTTGACACACCCATAACTTTTATCCACATGGAATTCCAGGAGCATGTCCTTTTTTATACTTTGTCTCCATTCTCTTCTTGCTCCATCTGTCAACATCTTAAATGTTTTGACTGTGGGGATCATGCATTAGCAGTTTCATGATTGTAATGCTATTCAGAGTAATGCTGTCCAGGATACTAACAATTGACACAAATATCTAATTTACTTTGCTTTTTTAAAAAGGTGTGTGTAAGAAAACAGTTATTCCATAAGTACAGAGAGAGAAATAGACGTAATATAAGCCCAGGCTAGTCTGGAACTACAAGTTTGTAATCCCCCTGCTTTTGCCTTCAGAATGCTTGAATTACAGGTTTGCACTATTTTAAAATAATTGTAGATTCAGAGTAGTCACAGAAACAATATAGAGTTCTTTTTTTATGCAGCTTCCCTACACACTTGCATGCATGTGTGTGTGTGCTGTAGTATACACTCTACCACTGAACTATACTCTTTATATCCCCTTGTATTAACATCTTATAATCATAATAGAATTTTCAAAATGAAGAAATTATCCTTGCTGCAGTTCTATAAAATAAATGCTGTAGTGTACACTCTACCACTGAACTATATTCTTTATATCCCCTTGTATTAACATCATATAATCACAGTAGAATTTTCAAAATGAAGAAATTATCCTTGCTGAAGTTCTATAAAATAAACTAACTTGTTGTGAATTTCACTAGTTTTTTTTCTAATAATATCCTTTTTTCTATTCCAGGATCCAATCCATGAAACCACATTGCAGTTAGGGGTCAGTGACATTTATGTTTGTGCTATAATTAATATTCATAATCCATATTGTATTTAGCTAAAGACAATAATAATATTCTGAAATATACTTCTATCATTTCTCTAGTAAAGAAAGAGTGTTTCTTTTTCTGTTGTCCTTAGCTTGAAAAATAAGTAATTCACACTAGCTATAAAAACAAGGTATTTGGCTGAGAATATAGCTCAGTGTTAGAGTGTGTACCTAGTATGTGTGGAGCCATGGGTTGATTTCCCAGGAAACTCCCCCTCTCAAAATCTACTTTCTGCCCCAGTTTCCTTATGGCAGTAACAGCCACCTTTGTATTATGATAGCAACTACATTGAGAGTATTTGTGTATGAAATTCTGTACTACTTTATTTTTTTTTAATTTTTTTATTTTTTTTGGTTTTTCGAGACAGGGTTTCTCTGTGGTTTTGGAGCCTGTCCTGGAACTAGCTCTCGTAGACCAGGCTGGTCTCGAACTCACAGAGATCCACCTGCTTCTGCCTCCCGAGTGCTGGGATTAAAGGTGTGCGCCACCGCCGCCCGGCGGAATTCTGTACTACTTTAACGTGCTCTTCCCAATAATCCCTTAAGAAAAGTTCCATTTTATCATTAGGGAAATTGAGACTGTCAAAGGTTGTTGTGTACAAGGTTTTACAACTAGTATGAAGTTGATATTTGATCCAAGACAACTTGACTTACTCAGTCTCTTAATCATTGTCCGTGTTTGTCAACTTCTAGTGCAATGTAGCATGTGGTAGGTATTCATTTGACAACAGCTGTTGTTCTTAATTTATAGATTCACTTAAAGGCACTTAGTATTCTTAATCTGTAGTCTTTTGTTGTTGTTCATGACCAGTGTTTTAATCCATAGTGTTGACTATTCTCCAGGTATTTCCAAACTAGTATTGTTTTAGTGAAGTGACTATTCTGTGCATGATTAGACATGCACGCAATCTCAGCATTCAAGAGACTGAGATGGGAGGGTTGCCATGAGTTTGAGGACAATCCAGTGCTACATAGTGAGTTCTGCACCAACCTGAGCTACAAAGTAAAAAGTTGTCTCAAAAAAAAAAAGTTAATGACTTCTAGATGGTATCTTATCTATTATCATATAGATTCTCTGCATGAAGAACTTAATAAGAGATCAGAGAATATAGGAGTCCATTTAGGATAGAGAAACTTTAATAAGGAAATAGAGTTTGAGTGAAACTTTAAAATAGGTGGGATTCAGATTGTTTGAGAGGAAAGAAAAGGGCAAGCTTTGTATGTTGTATTTAATACAGAGTCCTGCTTCTAGTAATTCATCAAACTCATGGGTGTTCTTTGGTTGTTCATATAGGGACGTTGAAGTTCAATAAAGTTAAATATATACCAAAGTGGGGCTGGAGAGATGACTCAGCTGTTAAGAGCATTATCTGCTCTTCCAAAGGTCCTGAGTTCAATTTCCGGCAACCACATGGTGGCTCACAACCGTCTGTAATGAGTTCTGGTGCCCTGTTCTGGCCTGCAGGCATACACACAGACAGAATATTGTATACATATTAAATAAATAAATATATTTAAAAAATCTTTATATATATATACACACACACACACATACACACCAAGGTCACTAAGCTAATAAATGATAGATCCTTGATTTAGTTCTAAATTTGGTTGACTCCAAAGCCTCTGTTTACCCTTATATGCCCTACTGTTTGATTAGCAATGAAATCCAAATTTTACTGTTAATTGAACCACAGATGTTTCTTCATGTGTTCATTGTGTTAACTCAAACTGAATATTTTCTTGTAAGGACCCTTACTGTACTGAGACTAGCCTAACACTCTCAATTCTGTTGTTGTATGTTTAATGTAGGTGGTAGGGAGCAGGGGCTGATTGATGAAAGATAATTGATAAAAGAATGAATAATGTGTAAAGCCAGGTGCGGTATTGTGTGTTAGTAATCCCAACACAGGAGGCTGAAGCAGGATTGTGAGTTCGGGCCATCTTGGACTACTTAACAAGTTCCAGGTCATCCAAAGCTAACTAGCACGATCTGCCTTAAAAAACTGAAGAGGGGAAGAAAATTGTTCTTGGTGCTGCTATGTTGACACCTAATTAGAAGTCAATTTTGCAAGCATAATGACCTGACCATTGCTGAACTGACTGCCCAAGTGGCACAGGAGTCCCTAGATAATAAGGAAAGATAAGAGTATTATCTGTCTGCCCAGGGCCACACAGTCACAGTGTTTACATTAACACACAAATGCTGAAGTAGATTCTTCAGGGCTTGTATATAAACTAGCCTAGGTTGCTAAGGTTAATATAGCATAAAATTTGGTGTAAAACCCAATCTTCCTAACTACAAATACATTTAAAAGAAAGTAGACAGTGGATAGCTTTTCTTTTCTGAAAAACAAATGAGTGGTTTAGTGAGGACAATACTTGAAAATGTAGAAAAAAATATTTCTCTCACACAGGCAATATATTAAAGCCTTCTTGTTGTTTTGGTTTTTTTTTTTTAAAAGAAATCCAAGATTATACTGATATTTGGGGTTTCTCTGTGCCGCATTCTGATGGTAGGCTTCTTTTCCCTTATTTGTCTTTAATGAGCAGATAGAGTGATACCTTATCTCAGAAAGTGATTGGAATTTTCCCCTATATTACATTCATTTTGTATTTGGCCAATGGTATGAAAATAGCTTATATTTATCACTGGGTGTTTCATACCTATTTCTTAATGCAGAGGATCACAAATAACTGTGTAGAAAGCCTCAACCAGCCTGATTAGAGTAGATGTGCAATTGGATTGAGGAATGTGTACTCAGAGCTTATGATCACTGGCTGGGTTGAGTCTGGGTGATGCATATGGTTTTCCAGGGATGCTGCTATTTACATCTGTTAATGGCCCTTCCTGATGGCCAGTTCCCCAATGAGGTGATGTGCAGCAGCCTGGGGATGAGGGACCAGTGCTGTAGATGTGGCTGGACTCATCTGGTAGGCTTTGTGTTTGGGCATGAGTAGTGGGGGTAGAGAGAGAAGCAGGAGACAGGAAAACAAAGAGGAGAAAAGAATAGAAAGCATTAGTTATCCAGGTATATGGGAAACAGAAAGGCAGACATGAAAAACTGCAGCTGTAAGTGAGGTGTAAGTGAATAGGAAAGAAATGGGACTAGCAAATAAACAAGTAGGATTGAGTAGCTCTTATGTAGAAGGGGATTAAAAAGGAGAGGGCTGTGAGAGTTTGAAAAGAGACATGGCACCACTGTCAAGTCTGTATCATTTGTTTGTGTGGCTGGTCAGATGCCACTGAACAGAGAGCAGAGATTTACATACATCATAGTGCATCAAGAGATTAGCTCTGTGCATCCTTTGGTTTTCTGGAGCTGAAGAAAGCAACAAGAGTTGCTCTCATAGATACAGTGCTGAGTGATAGAAAATCCTTGCAGAAATGGAAAACACCTGGACCAAGCCAGTGAAGAATCTCTGTCTTTCATAGAGTAGAGAGCACAAGGGCCTCAGATCACAAAAGTTAGACAGTCTGTGAGAATGATGTTCTTTCTATCCCTTATGTGCTAAATATTTCTTGAAACAAATCTCACTAAAAAGCAATGGAATCGAATAGAAGACCCTGACTTTAACCCACAAACATATGAACACCTGATTTTCGATAAAGGAGCTAAAAGTATACAATGGAAAAGAGAGAGCATCTTCAACAAATTGTGCTGGCAAAACTGGATGTCAATCTGTAGAAGAATGAAAATAGACCCATATCTATCACCATGCACAAACATCAAGTCCAAATGGATTAAGGACCTCAATATCAGTCCGAACACACTGAACCTGATAGAAGAGAAAGTGGGAAGTACACTACAACAGATGGGCACAGGAGATCGCTTCCTAGGTACAACCCCAGCAGCACAGACATTAAGGGCCTCATTGAATAAATGGGACCTCCTGAGACTGAGAAGCTTCTGTAAAGCAAAGGACACTATCACTAAGACAAAAAGGCAACCCACTGACTGGGAGAAGATCTTCACCAACCCCGCAACTGACAAAGGTCTGATCTCCAAAATATATAAAGAACTCAAGAAACTAGACCGTAAAAGGCTAATCAACCCAATTATAAAATGGGGCACTGAGCTGAACAGAGAATTCTCAACGGAAGAACTTCAAATGGCCAAAAGACACTTAAGGTCATGCTCAACTTCCTTAGCGATCAGGGAAATGCAAATCAAGACAACTTTAAGATACCATCTCACACCTGTCAGAATGGCTAAAATGAAAAACACCAATGATAGCCTATGCTGGAGAGGGTGTGGAGAAAGGGGTACACTCATCCATTGCTGGTGGGAATGCAAACTCGTGCAACCACTTTGGAAAGCAGTGTGGCGGTTCCTCAGGAAATTCGAGATCAACCTACCCCTGGACCCAGCAATACCACTCTTGGGAATATACCCAAGAGAGGCCCTATCATACAACAAAAGTATATGCTCAACTATGTTCATAGCAGCATTGTTTGTAATAGCCAGAACCTGGAAACAACCTAGATGCCCTTCAATGGAAGAATGGATGAAGAAAGTATGGAATATATACATATTAGAGTATTACTCAGCAGTAAAAAACAAGGGATTCTTGAAGTTTGCGTACAAATGGATGGAAATAGAAAACACTATTCTGAGTGAGGTAAGCCAGACCCAAAAAGAGGAACATGGGATGTACTCACTCATATTTGGTTTCTAGCCATAAATAAAGGACAGTGAGCTTATAATTCGCGATCCTAGAGAAGCTAAATGAGAACGTGAATCCAAAGACAAACATATAGGCATCCTCCTGAATATTAACCTTCATCAGGCGACGAAAGGAGACAGAGACCCACATTGGAGCACTGAACAGAAATCTCAAGGTCCAAATCAGGAGCAGAAGGAGGGGGAGCATGAGCAAGGAACTCAGGACCGCGAGGGGTACACCCACACACTGAGACAATGGGGATGATCTTTTGGGAATTCACCAAGACCAGCTAGCCTGGGTCTGAAAAAGCATGGGATAAAACCGGACTTACATAGCGGACAATGAGGACTACTGAGAACTCAAGAACAGTGGCAATGGGTTTTTGATCCTACTGCGCATACTGGCTTTGGGGGAGCCTAGGCAGTTTGGATGCTCAACTTGCTGAACCTGGATGAAGGTGGGCGGTCCTTGGACTTCCCACAGGTCGGGGAACCCTGATTGCTCTTCAAGCTGACGAGAGAGAGGGACTTGATCGGGGGAGGGGGAGGGAGGTGGGAGGCGGTAGCGGGGAGGGGGCAGAAATCCTTAATAAATAAATAAAATTAAAAAAAAAAGCTGAATATAGTGTCTTAATGTACAATTTGGTAAAATGGACATTCTAGACTTACCTCCACTGCCATAACATTCTTCAACATGTAATCTTGAGTGCATTTAGATGTGGCGTTTTTTCATTTTCTTTAAGTAATTGCACTGAAGAATTGAGACAACTTTGGGATATACTGTAATAATGTGAAGCAGTGTCCTAGAATATTTTTCTGCTTTCCAAGAAGTAATTTTGTTCTTTCAAAATGCCTATCTTCTGAAGGATGTGTTTAAATCTAGTGTCTTATCCTCGAAGAACTTGAAAAATAAATGCATGTATGATGCTCTATTTATTTATTTCTGTCTTTTTTAGATTGGCATGGTAGCTTGGAAAATGAGCCTTAAAAGCCCTGAATATCCAGATGGCCGAGATATCATCGTCATTGGCAATGACATTACATATCGGATTGGGTCTTTTGGGCCTCAAGAGGATTTGCTGTTTCTTAGAGCTTCTGAACTTGCCAGGGCAGAAGGTATTCCACGCATCTATGTGGCAGCCAACAGTGGAGCTAGAATTGGACTGGCAGAAGAAATCCGTCATATGTTCCATGTGGCCTGGGTAGATCCAGAGGATCCCTACAAGGTACAGCCTACAAGGAGATAGCACTTCATGACTCTGCTTATTTATGCATGGGGATATGTTCGTGTATGTGAGAGGAAGAAAGGAAAAGGTTTAAGTTTAAAAGACAGCATTTACAAAATTACTTAAGAAAATTCCTTAGGGCCCAGTAAGGTGGCTGAAAGTATGGTGGATGCTGCCAGCCCTGAAGACCCGAGTCCAATCCCCAGGATCACTTGGTAGAAGGAAAGAGTCATTTATCATAAGTTCTCTGACCACTACATGCACACCTATTTCCCTTCATATAATACACAAAATAAATGTAATTTAAAGCAAAACAAGAAAGCCACCTTCCTTAAGAGCTGAAGTGTAGCCCATTGATAGTGCACTTGCTTCAAATGCTCAAGGCTTCAGTCTTCACACTGACAGACAGCATCCAAACTAAAGACTGCATGTTAGAGACAGGCTTTCAGCATGTTCATCTGGTCTTTTTCTCCAGCTTTTTACAGGTGACTGTTTTTGTGGCTGAACCTTAGATGAACTAATAACAATGCATTTAGTATGACACATGGTAAACCCAAAATATCTATCTTTAAAATATTCCACTGTGGTTTCTGGGAGCAGTTACCAGTCATCAACAAAATCTCTTACATCATCAGTTTTTCATTTTATTTTATTTTATTTTATTTTCTTTTTTTTTTTTCGAGACAGGGTTTCTCTGTGGCTTTGGAGCCTGTCCTGGAACTAGCTCTTGTAGACCAGGCTGGTCTCGAACTCACAGAGATCCGCCTGCCTCTGCCTCCCGAGTGCTGGGATTAAAGGCGTGTGCCACCACCGCCCGGCCATCATCAGTTTTTCCAAAACCTGCTTTTTTACTTGGAAACTGACTCTAGAGACACTAATTCCTTGTTTAATTCCTAAGTAGCAGCTGTTTTCTTCTTCCCTTGTGTTATTTACCTGGAGGGGGAACACTATTTTTTAATTCTCATTGCCACTTTCAGACCCTTTTCCCTGGGAGGTGGAGGGAATCCCATCTTATAGTCTCATGTTTTCACGCTACTTCTTCTTATTCCCTACCCTTTGATCATAGCCTCTTTTTCTTTACATCTTTTAAAAAGCATTTATTTAATTTTTTTCTTGTGTGTGTGGGGGTGGATTATGCATCTATGCAGGTACCATCGAAGACCAGAAGAGGGTATCAGATCCCCTGGAGTTGGGGCTGGAGTTACAGGCTGTTGTGCGCTGCCCAACATAGATTTGGGAATTGAAATCTGGTCTTCTCCAGTCCCCAAATTTATTTATTTTATACAAATAAAATGTGTGTGCATTTGGTATATCTATATGTATACCATGTGTGTACATGTGCCTGTGGACAACAAAAGAGGATGTTGGAGCCTCTGGAAGTGGAGTCACAGCCACTGTACGCTGCCATATAGATACTAGGAATTGAACCTGGGCTCTGCAAGAGCAGTAGCAGTAAGCAGTTTTTCTGTTGTTTTGGCTTTTTTGTTTGTTGGTTGGTTGGTTTGTTTGAGACAAGATTACTCTATGAAACAGCCCTGGCTGTCCTGGAACTCACTTTATAGACCAAGCTGGCCCCAAACTCACAAACTCAAACCTGTCTCTGCTCCCAAGTTCTGGAATTTAAAGGCATGTGCCACAACCTCCCAGCTTGCAATAAGCACTTTTAACCCCTGAGCCGCCTTTTCTACTTTGCATCTTTTAATTCTAAGTATAGTGTTACTTTCTCCAATGTTGCTTAGTCCTGTATTAATTTTTGGGAATTGCTATACTCACATAGATAATTCTTCCCATAACTGGGAAAGATTCTCTCCTCTAATGGTCCCATCCTTGCTCAGTTTCTCTAGAATATATTTCAAGCATCTCTCTTTGCTACCCTTCCATCCTATTGTCCTCAAAGCTTCTGAACTCACCAGAGCAGAAGGAATCCCACACACTTATGTAGCAGCTAACAGTGGAACAAGAATTGGACTCGCAAAAAAATCATCATATGTGTTCCATGTACCCAGTTTTCCTATAGTACTCAAAATCTAACAGTCCTTTAAGCCTACTATTTTTTTGTTCTTTCCATTTCCCACTCTTTCATTCAACTTGTTTGGTCTGTTTTTATTGTTTTGTTGTTGTTTTGTTTTTGAGACAGATTTCTTTATGGAACTTTAGCTTGTCTGGGATGCCCCATATTGATCCTCTTGTCCTTGAATTTACAGAGGTCTACCTGCCTCTGCTGGGATTAAGACCTGTACCTGGCTCATTCAACTTATTTAAATTCCAAGGTTCATCATAACATTATAATTGTCACCTTTTTGTGTTTCTGTTCATTCTGTTTACTCTATCCTTTTAGAAGTAAAACCTTTTTTTAAAACTAACTTTGTCTACTTCCTCCACATGTGCACTTGTGCAACTGAACATAAATGGAGTAAAATGTTCTCTGACTCATCCTACTTTTTAAATCATAGCCTTTTAAACTCTTGGATGATGGTTTCACATCTCCTCTTTCCTAAGGCTCTCCCCACCCTCTTCCCTTACCTTCTTTCCTACTCAGTATTAGTCCTTGCTTCCCAAAGTACTTCCATGCCAGGTTTGTCCCCAGTACTACAAGACAATAAAAGCAAGCCAAAAAACTCTGGATTGTTGTACAGGTGAGCACTTCCTGTGTCTGCCTCCACTCCTCTCTACCTTACTCCTGAGCTTTAATTAATTACACAATCCCCACCCCTTCCTAAAACCATCTCTCCATTTATACCCTTGATCTTCTCAGTTCTGGCTCATCATCACCTTTTCCCTCTCTCCTGGAACTCCCCTTGACATACAGACACGTTTCCCTCCAGTAACTCACTCCCATCCTTCTTTCCTTTAGAGCAAAACTTCTTCAAAGAGTTGTCCGCTCTATCTCCAGGCTCTCTTCTCATTTTCTTGAGCCCCCTTCTGTGAAGCTCACACCTGAACCATTATAATTGAGTTACTTTTATCAAGGTCACCAAAAATTGTGTGTTTTAAATTTGACATTGAATTCTCAGTCTTTATCTTAGTATTTATTTGGTGATCAGGCACCATTTGACACAATTGTTCTGCTTTATCTTTTAAAATGCTTCTTCTTTTGGTTTTCTATATACCTTCATGGCTCCTTTTTCTCGGTTTCTTTTCCTACCTACTTTTCATATATTTAAGACTATTTCAAAGTATAATAAAAATTTTCCTTATTTTTATTGTGGTGGTGCTTACATAAGTATACACATTTAGCAAAACTCATCAGATTATAATAACTAAATCCAGGTATGGTTGCTGAAATCTGTGATCTAAGTCCTCTAGATGCTAAGGCCAGCCTGGGAAGCACAGTCAAACAATGCCTCAAAAATGAAAGTTTATAACAAAGTAAATTTTACTAAATGTAATTTTGAATTACAGTGGATTTTAGTAAATGTAAATTATAGTTCATTAAATTTCACCTATAAAGTATATGGAAATCAGTAGTGATCACTAGCAAGTTTGGGTTTCTTTTGGGTAATGAAAGAACTCAGAATTAGTCATGATGGTTGTGCCACATCTTAGTGTACAAAAAAATGCTAATTTAAGATACATATAGCATGTTAAACATATATAACATGGTTCTCTGCCTTAACTATAAGTTTGTATGTGTATGCATGCAAATAAACCACTAAGTATTAATACAGTTTTTGAATATAAATAGAATTTATTTATTGAAAAATGCAAAAGTATGAATTTTGTGCTCAGACTGTTTATACTGCTTAGACTTCTGGTTTCAATGTTAGTCTCTCAGATTTGTGATCCTTTCATTCATTCTTTACCCCTCTCTATTTTGACAATGATATGAATTTGAGTGAAGAGCAGTAATTTACAGTTTCTTAATCCCATGTTGATATATCTAATAGAAGTGTCACTAAAGACCTGGAAATGACCTTTTAACCCTATTGAAGAGTGAAATGAATGGAACATACCTGAAATTGTAACTATAGGGTATCTTGTTTCATGGGTAGACAGTCAGTGACTAAAATATAGGAACTTCATTTTCCAAACTGCCTATGCTACTGTTCTGTTAGACAATAACTCAAATGATTTATCATTTTAAAGCAAGCTTTTTTTTTATCATTTTGTAACAAGCTTCATTATATTTTTGACTGTTTTGGTTATGTGAAAATGACAGACAATGTGTTAAAAACTGTTTTTGCTTTATAGGGTTACAAGTATTTATATCTGACACCCCAGGATTATAAAAGAGTCAGTGCTCTGAATTCTGTCCACTGTGAACATGTAGAGGATGAAGGCGAATCCAGGTGGGTATTTATATTTCAGATGAATTTGGCCATGAGTCTCAAAGAAAAGAGAATATTTCCTTACTTTTGTGTTCCTACATCTTTGAATAACTCTTGTACAATCTAGACATGTTAAGATTTGTGCCTTAGCTTTACTACTTATTATCTGGAGAGCTCTGCGATTGATGGAGGCTTTTAGGTAATATTTATATTATTTACTCATTTGAGAAACTATGAAATGTGTAAATCTGAACAAAAAGTAAACACCAGCCACAAGCCTACCCTGAAGCCACAATTATGAATTTATATTATTCTTACTGTCATTTCTATATTTGTTATCTTTTCTTTCTATGTAATTGGGACTATAGCAGATAAGAATTTCTTTTCAATTTATCCTTTGAACTAAAAATTATTTTAGAGGAATTTCTTATATTTAGATTAGGGTTACATTACAAATAAACCTAATCTTCCTTCCAAAATAAACATGAAGTTTAATAGTTGCATAACATTTCAAATATATTTTATATATATATATATATATATATATATATAATATATTATCTTTGAAAATCAGGCCATTTGCAGCTTTTCACTATTGCATCTTTGAGCTGAGTATTCCTTTACATATGCTTTTAGGACTGTTCCTAATTAGGTTCTCAAGCTTTCTTTGATAATGGTACCCCCACTATGCCAATTTTCTTCCCACTATATCCATAAGCTAGAATATACACTAATGTTTCTGTGTAAGTAGTTGAATGCGCAACAGCATCAAGTGTTTGAATATAAATTGCAAGAATGGGAGGGGAGGGGATGTTAAACACAGGGTGCTGTATAACCCTTTGGATTAATTTCTAGATATTCACAGATCAAAAGTTGATATTAAAAGGTCTTTAAAATATTTCAAATTGCCCTCCCAAGATCTGCATTCTTGGTCATTGAGTATGTGATAGGACTTCTTTCCTCTGTTCTAACTGTGCTCTGTCGTCACTATGTTTTAGTTATTGTTAATAAAACAATAATTACTATATTACAATAATGAATATTTTAAGAACAGCAACTTTATCTTGCAATTTTGATTACCAGCGAGGCTTGAACGTTTTGATAACCTCTCTGAAAGTATTTTCTACAGTGTTAACTGCTGCACTATTTATTGACTAATTCTTATATTCTTGGGTCATTCCACACTATTTAACTATTGTTATTAGATGTATTTCTCACTTTTTTTTCAAGTTGTAATTAGCTGATGTGGTTTTTTAATTTTGTGATACTGGAAAACAAACCCATGGCCTAGCACATGTTTTGATCACCAAAAACTATCCATAGTGACTTTAATTTGGATTGTATTGGTTTTATATATCATTTATAAGGATCTGACATCTGTTTAATTTCCCAAAAAGAATCATGTCGTGTTTTTCTATTTATTGAAATGTATTTTTTTCATGTTTTATAGTTTCTTCATATAGGCTATGCCATAGGTTTTCAGACTTCCTTAGTTCACGGCATATTTGTGGTTTTTTGTTTGTTGTTTGCTTGTTTTTTTGTTTTTTTTTTTTTCAAGACAGGGTTTTTCTGTATAGCCTTGGCTGTTCTGGAATTTGCTCTGTAGACCATTCTGGCCTCGAGCTCATAGAAATCCACCTGCCTCTGCCTCCAGAGTGCTGGGATTAAAGGTGTGCGCCACCACTACCAGGCTCATGGCACCTTCAGTATCATAAAATATTTTTAGAGCACTTCTAAACTAAACAGAGAACTAATTTTTTTAAATTAAGTAGTTAAATGCAATCAGCATCCTAATATGTTTCTAGCCTATGATGTTAATGATCATTTGAATAAAGTAATGCATGTGAATTGGGGGAAATATCTCATTTTTGCTTTTCTGGGTAGGGACTTGGGAAGTGTTGAAATAGGATTCTGTACCTCAGGCTAGCCTTGAAGCCACTATGCAGCTAAGGATGGTCTTGAATTCCTATCCCTCATACCTCTACTTTTAACGTCTTAGACTAGTACCTAACTAATTCTTAAATAATTACAATAACTTACTAATAGTGTGTTAACTGTGTTTGCAGACTATTCAGACCTTGAAGTCACCTTGCATATAACCACCCTCACTTCTTGTACTTCCTTGGTTTTTGTGAAAGCTTGCATTTGTTCCACAGAAACTGAAAGCCTGGCTTTGTAAAGATAGCACTGCATTTCTTTTGACAATATTCTATCTTATGGTGATCTCTGAGCTTCCTAAAGGGTCTAACAGATAGCACATGTCATAGTACTTTTCTAAAAATATATTCCAGTGTCCCTAGGGGTTCACTGTGGTGCCTTGGGATGCCTTGGGATGCCTTGGGATGCCTTGGGTATATAGTGAGTAGAGTTTTGCCAGCTTCTTCATGTCTCTTTCTAAAGGAAGATTAGCTTTATTTATGACATAACTCTAGAATCTGAAGTCTAGATATATAGGGGAGAAAAAAAAACCGGAATATCTTGGTATTGGGAAAGGCTAAAAATAGAAAGCTTAGAGCAATCTGAGAAGCAGAGATCCAGTCACAGACTACAGCTAGGACAAAGAAAGGGAACCAGTGGAGGGATCGGCAGAAAGAAGCAGAAAAATACAAGGATGGGGAGTTTAAGAGCCATTATGGAGTCGTAATTTTATTTCAGCTTATGAAAGTTAAAATAAAACATAATTCTTACCCTGTGCCAAGAATAATAAATCATTAATGCCTATCTCTGCCTCCAGCCTTGTACTTTACTTGTATGTGTGTGCATGTATATTTGTGCATGTGTATGTATGGTGCTGTGGATCCCTCCTTTTATTAACTCTGTTCCCCATCTCCCATTTACCATTGTCAGCTATCCCTCCTAACCCCTGCTGGGAAGACAGATGAGTGGCTCCCACTAGACCCACTGTCTGCTTTCTCGGCACCTTGTCAGCATTTCACTTGTGCGTACATCACAACAGTCCCTTCAAAGAACCATCGCCAGGACCCCTTGCCAGTATACTTGCTATGTGTAGGGGGACACATCGTTTTGACCTTCCTCTTTATTATAGTCTTTGGAAAGGAGAGGGATGAGAATTCCCACTTCCTCTTTATTTGTACTTTTTATTCCTATTTAAAATTGTCAAAGATTATTTAGTGTTTATGGCATATATTGGCTTGCCTTCCTTTCTTCCTTCCTTCCTTCCTTCCTTCCTTCCTTCCTTCCTTCCTTCCTTCCTTCCTTCCTTCCTTCCTTCCTTCCTTCATATTCACTTCATTGTCCTCCTCCGCTTCTACTTACTGATCGATTTC
>NC_022014.1:14667379-14700251 GCF_000317375.1 Microtus ochrogaster | reverse complement strand
TCCTTCCTTCCTTCCTTCCTTCCTTCCTTCCTTCCTTCCTTCCTTCCTTCCTTTCTTTCTTTCTTTCTTTCTTTCTTTCGTTTTTTGAGACAGGGTTTCTCTGTCCTGGAACTAACTCTTGTAGATCAGGCTGGGCTTGAACTCACAGAGATCTGCTTGCCTCTGCCTCACGAGTGCTGGGATTAAAGACATGTGCCACCGCTGCCCTGTGGCCCTGGTATTTTAAATGTTTCCAAATATGTAAGAAAGGGCTTTTAAAATCTGAGATGTGTCATGCCATTTTGTTGCTTTAACTGTCATGTCTCCCATATCTTAGATATTATAATCCCCACTTACAGAAAGTTTTATCCCCAGAGCCATACCACTGTTTGTACCAATGAACTTTAACATAGCTGCTAAATTCCATGTTTTGTTGTTTCTGACACAGAATATCACTCTCAAGTAAGTAGTATCCAAGCTAAGATGGAGAGGCTTAGGCAGGAAGAACATACATAGAATTAAAGCACTTGTATTAAATAGTCTTATAATGATTGTTGTTCTGTTTATGAGTTACTATTACTGTATTTAACCTTTGTGATTTGTCATGGTTGTATCCCATAGGTATAAGATAACTGATATTATTGGGAAAGAAGAAGGACTTGGAGCAGAGAACCTTCGGGGTTCTGGAATGATTGCTGGAGAATCCTCATTGGCTTATGATGAGATCATCACCATCAGCCTGGTAAATATTCCTAGAATGATGATTCATTTCAGTGCTAGGGAACTCACATAAACTAGGCAAGAGCTCTCTACTATTAAGCTATATCCCCCATTCTCCACAAGGTATTAAATTTATTGAACAGCTGGGTGTGTGGCTGGGTTTATTTCTACCCTTTCTCATTGCCATTCAGTCCTAAATGGCATTATTTCCTGAAAATGATACGTCTACAAATTTATCATAATCATACACAAGAAACAGCAACATGGGATGATATAAGTTACTGGATTTCCCAAACAAACCTAGGCTTATTTCAGCATTTAGTTTCATTCTTATTTCTCTAAATATTCTACCAGGTTTTTAACAGTTTGAATTTCTTCTTAGTACTTAACTTACTTGTGCATGTTATGGGGATGACAGGCATCTGTAAAACAGACAAATAAATGGACCATGACTCCTGGAGCATTTAATACTTAAATTATTCAATGAATTTTGTTCCTATTTGACCTGGAATTTGGGTGGGTTTTATATTATTGTTAGACTTCATAAAAAAACAGTGATTTTTTGATCATGTGAATTTTGTACATTTAGTCTGTACTTTTGTTTTTAAAGCATGGGAGAAGACATAAATAAATGACATACACAATTTATTCTTTTCTTAAAGGTTACATGCCGGGCCATTGGTATCGGGGCTTACCTTGTCCGACTGGGACAAAGAACAATCCAGGTTGAGAATTCTCACTTAATTCTGACAGGAGCTGGTGCCCTCAACAAAGTAAGTTGCCAGAGTTTGGAAGAAGTATATGAAATTGTTTAATGATTAAAAAGAGTGACTTTTTAATTCAAGGTCCTGACTAGATGGCAGCCTCTAGTGTGGCTCCTCCTGTAGTGTTTACTCATTGACTTGCTTACCCATTCATTCATTCATTTTATTCAGTTAAATATTTTGAGTTCCTCTGTGTGTACCAGGCATGATTCCTAGTCTTGAGTGTGTATGTGTGTATATTATATATCCATAATATAATATAATATAAAAATGTAAGTATGTATTATATGTGTGTGACATATGGTATTTATGGTATATATTATAATATATGTATATTAGAGAAAAAACTATATAACTGTAGTGAGAGCTGTGGGCTGCTTCCCACCGCTCAGCTCCCGGCCACCTTTACACCAGAAATAACAACACACAAATTGTATTCCTTTAAACACTGCCTGGCCCATTTGCTCTAGCTTCTTACTGGCTAATTCTGACATCTTGATTTCCCATTTCTATTTATGTGTGTAGCACCCCAAGGTGCGCTTACGGGGAAGATTCTAGCCTATGTCCATCCTGGGTTGGAGCTTCATCGCGTCTGCCCTGGAGAGGAGAGTGGCATGGCATCTGAGCTTCCTCTTCCTCCCAGCATTCTGTACTGTTTACTCCGCCTACCTAATTTTCTGTCCTATCAGGGCCAAGGCAGTTTCTTTATTTAACCAATGACCTGCCTCCATCACCTCTGTTCTGAAGAGGTCATATTCTAGTCTCTGTCTAGAAAAACTAAGAATTGAGTTTTGTCCCAGCCTTTGATATGTGAAGAGATATGGTCTCGCATAGGAAGCCATCATGTCCTAAGTGTACTAGCTTTTGTTTTTGTTTTTGTTTTTTTTTTACTCCACAGTATGAATTTAACACTGGCCAAAGTATTGGGGATGTGCAATTTTAATGTTTTGAGAAATTTATAAATACACCTCTGAAAAAGAACACTTGCGTAGTGGAAGTGCTCAGTAAATAATGAGTGGTAAAATGATTGGGGGTGCATAGATGAATTGCTGAGGAAGGAAAAACCAAGACGTGTACCTTCAGAATGTAGTGATCCATATACGCTTGTAAGGCTCTTCTGAAAGGGGTAAAAGAGAGTGAAACTAACAAGACAGTGAAACCTCTTCCCTCAGTATCTCTGTCTCTCACATACACTTTTGGCATCTGGACTTTATTTTCTCTCTAGCAGGAAATATATGTATGGAATTTGTTTGGAATAGTTTGAGATTACTTGGATTACATTGTATAAGTGTATAACCTTCAGCTCTACATCTTTCTTGTCTGCAGAAGAGGGGTGTTATTTTGCACCTTTATTTTGTGAAGCTAAAGAAAACATACAAGTACTTGACACAAAGTGTAGGTTTTCATGGATCTCCCTTACGTGGCTTGGTGACTGCTTTTGTAGAGTTATACACATGCCACGATGTACTGGAAACTGTGTTCATGCCCCTTGGCTTTGCAGTATAGATTAAATACTGATCGGGGGGTTAAGGGTGTTCAATTTTGCTATTTTGAGAAATCTCTGAAAAAGAACACTTGTATAGTAGAAGTGCTTTTTAATTTTTTTCTTAAGGCTTGGTTTTTAATGAAATAATAGGGACTAGGTGGAAATCCTATCCTTCACACTTAAAAAAAATGGTAGATAATTTCATTGTCTAATTAGCTTGAGGGAATATCAGAAATTAGGGGGATTGTTTGATGTGGGAGCTTGTTCTCTGCCTTCCTATGAACTGTGTCCTTTGGATTTGCTTTTCTTTCTAAGGAAAGGCAAAGCAGTACCCAGACTGGAAATAAAAGTAAAGAACTGCCACCATTGAAGATTATTGCACTGAGAAAAATTGCTGAGAATCTTAATTTTTTAAGTTGCTCTTTAGATATTATCTAAGAATGAGATTTTGATGAACATTGAAGAGAGTTTTAGACACCATGTTCTATGAGGATAGAATTTTAAAATGACACACGCCCCTTTATTTCTGTGATGTTTTCTTATGCGGACAGAGACTGTGTCTCTGAAGTGCACATGGTTACATTAGTGTGTGCGCGTGCACACACACATACACACACACACCCCAGTATGTTACATACACAGATTGTTGTAATAGCAATCTGTTTTGAGGGACTCGCATGCATCTTGTTAGTTAATTTCATTTGTGACAAGAAGAAAACACTAGAGGTTTCTTTCTTAAAATCTGTTTTGATCAAATTCAGTATTCTTTTCCCTAGCCTATAGGGCTGCTTGTTAGAGAAAGGCCTAGTTACTGAGAGGAGGCTCTGTTGTAGCTTGTTTCCAGAAGAATGTGATCATTTTAGTTGAAGGGGGTGTTCTTTGTAGAGGTTACTTAATCCTGCTCCACCTGCTTTTCTATCTTCATGTCTGCACCTCTTAAGTACAAAGTCTTGCTGCTAGAAAAACAACCAATTTCATGCAAGTTCATTAGGAATGTCCTTTTGGCCCCCTTGCTTCTCAGAATGAAAAGGAAAGCTATCAGAGAGCTCCCTGTCTCAGATTGCTTCCTCAGACTCACTCCCAAATACTGTCTTCTAATATCCTTACTCTTTCTAGTCTCTGCTCACTGTTCTCTGTGTACATTTCTTTCTATCTCACTTACTCCAGAGTTGTGCTAGTCACTCTTAGTGTATGTCTTTCATGTGAGTTGATTATCTTTGTTTCTATGTCTTGCTTGTAGATTCCACTCTTTTTTTTCTGAATGTGCTTCTCTCAGAAAGCCTTTGTGTGCTTGAAGTACTGTGCGGCTTCATTTTAAACCTTGACCATTTGCTCACTGTATTTGTGTACCTGTGTACAGCGTGGAAATGTAGGTGGTACATGCAGGCTTATATACAGTATCAGCCTGTAAACATCTGATACTCACCTTTTGGAGTCTTTATCCTTTATGTTAAACATTAGGGTGAAGAATAAGAAAGGGGTGTACAGAGGTTATAGGGAAAAAAAGATTTTGTGTGTGCAAGTGCTGATCCCGTTGACCCCTTTGAAAATTGAAATAATGATAATGCGAATCTCCTGACTGCATCAAAGTATCAGCACATCAAAAGCCAGGAGGCATGAAATGCAAATGATAAAGTGAAAGCAGATGGATTGTGCATGATCGCCTGATGCCCAATGAATTTTAAAAGGTGCTGGTTTGCAAGGGTGGGGGTGGGGTGGGGTGAGGGGACTGAAATAAACACGTTATCCCTGCAATTTTTTTTGTTCTTGACGCTCACTCCTGACAATATTTTTTCACACTTGAGTGAACACCCACTCCATCTCTCTCTCCCTCTCTCTGTCTCTCTCTCTCCTTTCCATCCCTCCCCCCATCCCACCTCTTACACGTCTCAGGTCATGTCGCTGCAGCTCCGGTGGAAATAATAAGATATAAACCACGAGGTTGTTATTTGCATAGAAATAGCATGGAGCCCCAGGCAGCAAGAGAGAAGGACACAGGGATCATTTGTCTAAAATTTTAATGAAAACTTTTGCTGAGACAGAGATTTTTTAAAAACTTTCTTTCTCCTGGATTTTTTCCAAACCCTTCCCACCCTCTCAAGCCCCATCACTGATTTAACTTATCATGGGAGATTGGGAGAAGAAGTGTTGACATGCCACATATCTTCCTCATGTAATGCAGCAACGTGCAAACTGTTTGTGCATTTAAAAGATAAGCTTCAGCACATACAATTTCCAACTTATTACATTGCCTGTGTACATTGGCTTTTATGGCTGCGTTCCATTTCTGTGTATGTGATGATGCTGACCTGTTTCTAGTGTACACCTTCCTACCTTTCACTTCCAAATAGTCTTAAGAGATTTCTTCTTCCCTCTTTTCCTACTATAGTAACCTGCATAATAAATAAAAGTATTGCTGCTGTATTTCTTCTTCTCCTTCTTCCTTTTTTGTTGAGTTTTCTGTACATTTTATTCTCCAGTACTGTTCTCTAATGCTGTATATTTTGTTTCAAAACTATAGGGTATCTTCCACATTTGTATTTTTATTCTTTTCCCCTGGTGATCAGAGTATTTATTTTCCTTCCACACCTGCCTTGTTTTGTTACTTGCAGTTAATTGTAAAGTACTCAGAATATTGCCAAGTCAAGGAGAGAGATGGTTTCTGGATTTGACTGTTGTGATATAGAATTGACACTTAAACCAAAGGCAGTGAGCTGGTGATTGGGGGTAACCCAAGTGATGTTTAGAACTCAAAAATCAAGAGCTTCTTTCCAATTTCTTGTTGTTTGGGGATTTGACTAGTGGTATCCTGGCCCAGACAAAACTGAAACAAGTGGAAAATTGGATGAGTTAGAACTTAAGTTTCATCAAAAAGGGCTCAGGTCAGGTCTCTGCTTAGTGTCCACAAGAGTGTTGAGAGTGATGGCATAAGTAGAAGTTCATAGGATTTGCTTCTTTGTGTCTCTCAAGGTTATAGTAGGCAGAACTTCAGAAACTCTAAGCTGCAGGTAGCTAGGATGATGGGGCCAACCTGAAGGGTCTGACTGACTACCCGGTCTAAAGGGACTCATGCTGGTATGACAGAAGCAGCAGTTGTATACTTGAAGTTTCAAGTTGGCAGCATAGACCCTTGGGGAGCTGAGATGATTGCAGTTATAAACTCCTAAGTTAGGGTGCCTTTTGGACATTTGTGGTAACATAAATATTTCCCTTCCTTGAGCACCTCTCAGTTTCTATTTCTCATGTTTAACATAATGCCCCGTAGCAGCCAGGCTAGAGCTGTAAGGGAGCACTGATACAAGCCAGAGCCTGCTATCTCTCAGCCCCAGACTTGATGAAATCCCATCATTGGACAGCAATCAGAATTTGTGGTTTATGGGTGTGCTCTGGACAGCAGTTGCCTGTGGAGCTAAGGACTCTACTAATGGCTGTGATGTGTGGGGGATAGATAACTCTGAAGGTTATATGTGACTTCCTTGTGGCAAACATTTTTTTAAAGTTTCTCTTTCTCTTTTAGGAAGAAAAGAAATCCCATAATCTCTTTCCCTTTGGTAAAGTTAGACCCCTTTTTCCACTGAATCTATCAAGAAAAAAAGTACACATGATTGAGAGCTCTTCTAAAGGCTAAGTTTGCTAATCTTGCTATTCTTTAAGATTCATTTTTATTTTTTAATTATGTGTATGTGTGGTGAGAGTGTACATGTAATTGTAGGTACTTGTTCTGACCAGAGGCATTGGGTTCCCTTATAGCTGGAGTCAAAGGGAGGTATAAGCTGCCTGATGTGGACACTGGGAATTGAACTGAGGCTCTCTGGAAGAACAGTATGTGCTCTCATCCACTGAGCCATCTCTTTAACCCTAATCTTGCTTTTGAGATTTGGTCCAAAAAAATTGCACTATGCAGCATGAAATGTGTGTTGTGACATCTGACTCTCAAACACAGGACTAGGGTTCATATGAAGGAGACTTGTTTGTGGGAACAGGGACTTATACAGTACAATTCATGCTCACCCATGATGTTGTCATATACAGTGTGAGAGAGTTAGGGAAGGAGATATTTCTCAGCTATCACTGTGGAAGAGTTGGCATTGTCTCTTTGACAGAAAGAGGTTACATAGACTAGGAACATAAGACTCAAGCCAAACTCCTCAGGTTTAATTTTTGTTTCTACCACATACAGATTATCACCTTGAGCAATTTCTCCACCCCCTAACGTGTATTTAAGTTTTACTAATTTTTAAATGGGAGCCCATTATAATACTTATGTACCACAGCTTTTGTGGGGATTAGATGAACTAATATAGGAAACTACTGGTGCTATTGTAGTTTCTCTAAAGTACATTCCAGGTCTGTACTGACCACAGTTTATTATCCAGACCCTGGAAAAGAAATATAAACACAGTATTCTTTAAACTTTCTGGCTCTCTTAAGGCAAAGATTCTGAGAGAGAGAGAATTTAGATGTCTTTTTTTTTTTTTTTACTGTAGTAGTACATTCACATATTGGTGTTCCCAGTAGATGTTATCTAAAGACCATTAACACACTTTGGAACACCATTAATAGGAGAGGCACCATGTTTGGTTATGATACGGTAGTATGTGTGTCAGTCATCTGTTTCCAAAGGTCCCCAAGGATTTGTTGATACAATAGCCCTAATCACTCAAAGCATTATTCCATCAATTAGCATTTTTAAAGTCCCTCACTACCTATTTTTGCAATGGAAAGTCCCTATGTTTCTATAGCTCCAAATGGAATCTCCTCCTTTGTGAAGAGGCTGTTTAGCATATTGTCTAAGTAAGCTTTGCATTGACAGTTTGAATGAGTTCTTAGAGAATATTGTAGTGGCCAGATCTTCTTAATTGTCAAGTTCATCTTCTATACATTGACAAAATGTTGGTAAATCTGGTCCCAGCTGTTTTGGTTTTCCTTTGATGCTCCTCAGATTTGTGGAAAACCATACTAAGTATTCCTGACTCTGTTACCAAGTCTTAGTGACCTATAACCAGCCTCGTCCTGAGTACTGGCTTGGAGATACTACACAGTGGGATTGCCATTCAGATTTCTGTGTGTGTGTGTGTGTGTGTGTGTGTGTGTGTGTGTGTGTGTGTGTGTGTGTGTGTGTGAGTGTGTGTGTATGAATATGAGTTTTTTAAAGTTTTGTTTATTATGTATAGAGTGTTCTGTCTGCATGTATGCTTGCAGGCCAGAAGAGGGCACCAGATCTCATCATAGATGGCTGTAAACCATCATGTGGTTGCCAGGAATTGAACTCAGGACCTCTGTAAGAGCAGTCAATGCTTTTAACCTCTGAGCCAGCTCTCCATCCCGTCATTCAGATTTCTATTACAAAAGTTACTTCTGAGTGCCCCATGTGACTATAATGGCCCCAATACTAACGACTTGGGAAAACAAGTTCAAGTACAGAGCTTCTAGATAGAGAGAAAAGCCTGTGTCTCTGCTCTGGGACCCTGAATACAGGTGTAGGAATGCTCACATTGACAAAAATAGCAGTAATGTGCTAAAAGTTTTTGGAGTTCTAGAATGTTCTCATTTGATTTTTGTTTATGTGGGAAACGCCATGGCCAAAGCTACTTAGGGAAAAGAGGATTTGGGGGTGGTTTTTTGTTTTTGTTTTTGTTTTTTTTTGATTTTCGAGACAGGGTTTCTCTGTGGCTTTGGAGCCTGTCCCCGAACTAGCTCTGTAGACCAGGCTGGTCTCGAACTCACAGAGATCCGCCTGCCTCTGCCTCCCGAAGAGGGTTTATTTGACTTACACATTCTGATCACAGTTTATCTTTGAAGAAAGTCAGGTAGGAACTCAAGCAGAAGCAGTGGCAGAACACTGGACGGAAAACTGCTAACTGGCTTGTTCCCTATAGGTTGTTCAGTCTGCTCTCTTGTACAGTGTAGTCCAATGTACAACTACCTGTCCAATGGTGGCACTGCCACAGTTTACTGGGCCCTCACACATCAATCATTAATCAACAAAATTTCTCCCCTATACATCCCCACATGCCAATTTGATGGAGGCAGTTCTTCTTCAATTGAGATTTCCTCTTCCCAGGAGAATCTAGTTTCTGTCAGGTTGTCAAAAACTAACCAACACACCTTTAACTAAAAAAAAAAAAAAAAAAAAAGGCTTTTGGGCAGTCCCCGTTATACAAGCAACTTTGGACTTTAATCCTTTGTGTAAAATGGGAAGCATAAACTGGCAGTGATGGCGCACACCTCTAATTCTAGTACTCGGGAGACAGAAGCAGGCGGATCTTTGAGTATGAGAGCAGCCTGGTCTACAAAGTGAGTTCCAGGACAGCCAGGGCTACACAGAGAAACCCTGTTGTGAAAACAAACAAGCAACAACAATAAAAATGGGAATCATACAATATATTGTTTACCTTAAAATGGAAGTCCAGAAAAGCTCTTAAATTCCTTTTAATTGATAATATTCTAATGCTATGAAGATGTGTATTGGTCTGGAAGTATGGAACTATGTTAGACTAGAACAGAAAGAATGGGTTATAAGAGTGGAATTTTTTTAAAAAATTACATATTATGTTATATAATAGTAAAATTACATAATTAAAATTTATCTTGAAGGGCATAGTGGTTCGTGTCTTTAATCCCAGCAGAGGCAGCTGGATTTTTTTGAATTTGAGGTCATCTTGGTAAGTAGTGAATTCCAGGACAGCCAGAGCTGTGTGGTGAGACCCTGGAGAGAAAGAAAACACTCAAAAGTTAATTGTGTCACAGAGACTCAGGGATCTCCTGCAGTGTCATGCAGAAGTTTTGGGGCCCAGTTTCCTTCTGTTTTGTTATCAGCTGCATTGTCAAAAATCATACTTTGGGCTAGGGATAGTCCTTTAGGAATAATAGCTAAAATTATTTGAGTACAGTGTTTAGTAGAATTAGTAAAAGTGTCATAGTTTGAAGGCACAGAAAGCCTTGAGAATACACAAACAAAAACTAACCTGCCAGAATTTATGCCCTCACTTCAGTATGCAGTCTCTAAATCACCTTATATATGTGGACCTCTGATGTATCTCTACCCCATCCCCAGAATAACCATTTTACCTTCCAAGATTCTGGGGTGTCTTTTGAGTATGAAATGAAGAAGAGTCTCTACTTCATACATTCTGTGGTTCAAAAGGGTCTCTTCATTTCCTGCTGCTAGTAAAGCATTTCCCCTAAACTCAAGCTAAGTGCCCACTTATGTTTGTGAACGTGGTCCTCTTAGGCAGAACCTTGTCCTCAGCTCCTTATTTCTCTAATCATCCTTTCATTCCACCATTGTTTGGTATGTTTTCTTCACTTTTCTCTTTCTATACATGTTCATAGCTCTATTTCAGATTATTCTTCACTTGAAGCTTACTACCCTGTTAGCCCTCTCCTCTCTCCAACCTTTCTTCTTTCCCAACCCCATCCTGGAAATCAAGTAAATTAGCTTCTCACCCTCGCCTCTCAGTTAAAAATCCTGTATTCCTCCAATAGTGTCTCCTCTTGGATTTGCAGTCCTCAGCCATCTCCAATAACCATCAGGCTGTCAGCTTTGCAGCTCCCTGCTACCTCCCACCTCCCCCATCACTCACCAGAGAAAAAAGAGAGCTGGAGCCAGAGCTTGAAATATATCATGCAATAGTGTATCATGAATTTGTTGTGAATCACAGCAGTGAAGCAGGTTTATTTATTTCTGAGACCTTAAATCAATACAAAGTAGGTCTCTTAGTTCTGAAGCTGGGATGGAGTGTGAAAAAATGAGCCCATTGTACTCTTAAAACTTTGGGGAAAGGAGATGACAGCTATATAATTCCATTTACCAGGCACTAGGGGCTTTAATGTGAAGGTGACAGGGAGCTCTTTGTGCATTTAGAGCACCATATCTTCTAAATAAAAGATCTGTACACCTGATAGTGGAACACAGCTCCAAGTTTAATAATCTCCAAGCATTAGACCAAGCCAATATGTTCCCAAGTCAGAGGGGCCCCCCAATGCCCATAAATTAAAAGTGCAAGAACTGCACATGTTGGTAGATTAGAAATGCAGGGACTCCAGTCTTCTCTGAGGAAGGTAGACCTGAGCCCTTGCTGTGCACAGACTGCTGTGTGAATATGATAAAGACTTGGGACTCGAGACTGTTTAGAAATCTGACTCCTGGCTGTTCATCATTCTAGGAGATGTTCCCTGTGCATGGATCCAAATCTATGTCCCCTCTCCTTCAGAGTGGCCATCACCACACAGTCTAATCAGCTAATGTACACAGGCAGGAGAGTTGAATCATGAGAGAAGCTTAAAGAGCTTTTTAGATTGAACTCCAGATTGCCATGCCTGGGCTTCTTGTTCTTGTGCTTGAGTCTTGACCAATTCCTAATTTTAATGATGTCTTGGTGCCTAGGATTTAAATTCTTTAAAATAGCATGCATATCTGAAAAAGTGAAAGACCAGTGTTATTAAGGGGAAGAATTCACCCCAGTTTAGTCAATAACATAAGATGCAAATATGATAGGCCATCTTAACAGGTAATCAACTTTTGGATACCTTCATTTTCTACCTGACTCATTGATATCTTTTCTCAATAAAGCAAGTTTATACAACTTAGAGCAGCCCTGATAATATATGACTAGTTACTGATTTAATACTAGCCCATGTAGAGATGTTTTTGAAGAAGTCTAGAGGTATGGCTCAGCTGGTAAGGGCACTTGATGCCAAGTCTAAGGAACTGATTTCCATCCCAATCCCACATGATGAAAGGAGAGCACTGACTCCAACAGATTGTCTTTTCACACGCACACACACACAAACAATAAATGTTAAAGAACAAGGTAGGAACCAGTAACAGCTCACAAACATCACCAAGCACCTGCACCAAGGAGAGCAAAAAGGAACAAATCACTTGTTTCCCTTTTATACTACACATTATAGCATAAGACTTCTGTTTCTAGTAGCACAACTTGCTCAAATATGTCAGTGTTGAGTTTCTATGTGGTCCTTGGAATTCATTGCATTTCTGTTTTCTGTAAGGTTGCTCTTATGCTGTAGAGATATCATGATTCCTGATTTCATGGTATTTAAAATAAACTTCTCATTTACAGGAATATCTGTGGAAAACATATTTGATAAGAGACATAATCCAGAATACACAAAGAATTCTCAGAACTCAATAAGAAAACAACCCAGACTTCCTTGCTCATCTTCTCCCTCCTTCTGTTCCTCATTGGGACTTTGGGAGCTCAGTCCAGTGTTCCAGTATGGGTCTCTGTCTCTATCTCCATCCATCGCCAGATGAAGGTTCTATGGTGATATGCAAAATATTCATCAGTATGGCTATAGGATAGGATCATTTCAGGTTCCCTATCCTCAGCTGCCCCAGGAACTAACTGGGGACCTCGCCTTAGGCACCTGGAAGCCCCTCTAGGTCCAAGTCTCTTCCCAACCCTAAGATGGCTCCCTTAATTAAGATATGTGCTTCCCTGCTCCCCTATCCAACCTTCCTGTATCCCAATCATCCCGTTGCCCCAAGTTCTCCCCATCCTACCCTTCTCACTTTTTTCTCCCCATCTCCCCTTACCCCCCTCCCACCCCACCCTTAAGATCCCGATTTTTTGCCTGGCAATCTTGTCTACTTCCCCTACCCAGGAGGATAGCTATATGTTTTCTTTGGGTTCACCTTCTTATTTAGCTTCTTTAGGATATCAAAATATAGACTCACTGACCTTTATTTGTGGCTAGAAACCAATTATGAGTGAGTACATCCCATGTTCATCTTTTTGGGTCTGGGTTACCTCACTCAGGATAGTATTTTCTATTTCCATCCATTTGCATGCAAAATTTGAGAAGTCATTGTTTTTTACCGCTGAGTAGTACTCTAATGTGTATATGGGGTGCACCCACCCACGGAGACAGTGGGGCTGATCTATTGGGAGCTCACCAAGGCCAGCTGGATTGTGACTGGAAAAAGCAGGGGATAAACCTGGACTCTCTGAATATGGTGGACAATGAGGGTTGCTGAGAAGCCAAGGTCAATGGCACTGGGTTTTGATCCTACTCCTTGTTCTGGTTTTGTGGGGGCCTAGCCAGTTTGGATGTTCACCTTCCTAGACCAGGATGGGGGGGGAGGACTTTGGACTTTCCACCGGGCAGGGAACCCTGACTGCTCTTCAGACTCGAGAGGGAGGGAGGGAGGAGTGGGAGGCTGGGAGGAGGCGGAAATTTTTTTTTCTCAATAAAAAAAAAAAATCTAAAAAAAAAAAAACTACCTACTTCATAATGCTGCAGCGATGGTTTAATGAAATAATGTTTATAAATCACTCAATGTGGTGGCTGGCTCATAATTAGTGTTCAATAAATATAGACTCTTATTTAAAAAAAAGAAAACAACCCAATAGTTAAATACATGGGCAAAGACATTTGAGTAGACTCTCTGTGAGGATGGACAATAAGTACATGAAATTATGTTTGTCACCACACATTAGGGAAATTAAAACCAAGTTTCACAGCATTACATTTTTTTTCCATAAATGATAGCAGCTTTTTGTTTGTTTATGGTGATGGGAACCAAACCCTAAGCTTGAAAGATGCTCAATTAAGTGCTCTACCACGGAACTACATCCCACCAAAAAGCATTTTTTTTAAATGTTTAACTGACAAATTCCAAATACTGATGAGGATTAGGATAGCTAGAACTCTGTACACTATTGAAAGAAATGCAAAATAGTATTTCTACTTTGAAATTGTGTTTTTGGTTTTTGTTTCTTTTATTAACTTAGCTATACACTTACCATCCAATCTAAAAGTTAAATGTCTCCAAACGTTTGTAACAGCTTTCTTTATAATCTCTTCTCAAACTGACAGCAACCTAGATGCCTACCAAACTGACAAATAAATGACTGAGTTGTGGTGCCCAGCTGTGCAAAGGAGCTGCCTACATTTGGACTGTATGAATGAATGTGATGCATTCATTATGATACCCATAAGAACCTAGGTTCCGAATGCTGCACACTCGCAATCTGTTTATGTGCCATCTTACAAAAGGCAAAGCAAACAGAGCAGAAATGAAGTCAGTGGTTGTTAGGAGTAGGCAGAGGGCACTAGGGAGCATGATGATAGACATGATCCTATGTCATTGTGGTACTGGTTTTGACTAAATATTTATGTTTGCCAATTGTTGTGTGAATTCTATTTGGTCTTAATAATAAAATCCCAAGTCAATTATAGGGATAAATGCTGAAAGATCATAGAAGCCACTAGTTCTTACCTCTACCAGTGCTCAGACCAAATGGGCAATCCTGTCTCTAGAAATCCTCAGATTAAATTCTGTCTCTACGAAACCTCAGACTGAATGTTGAGCTTGTGTCTCCTCCTGCCTTATATTCCTCTCTGCTCAGCCATATCACTTTGTGTCTCCACCTCCCTAGTGTTGGGATTAAAGGTGTGCGCCACCACTGCCTGGTCTCTATGGCTAGCTAGTGTGACTAGCTCCACATGCTGATCTTCAGGCAAGCTTTATTTGTTAAAACACAAACAAAATATCACCACAGTCAATGTCATAGAATTTTACACCATAAATGGACACGTTTGTTACATGTGAATTAAACCTCAATAATTCCCCACCCCCTTGGTTTTCTTTTGAGACAGGGCCTTGTGTAGTTGAAACTGGCCACCAACTCCTGATTTTCCTACCTCCAGTTCCCAAGGGCTGGGATCACAGGCATGAGTCATCTCACCTGGCTCTAAACCAGACTTATTTAAAATGCTAAGTATTTCCATATTTAGAATTGATTTATTGTCAGTACTTTCAGGTCTCTAGCTAAATGAGTACTTAGTTGATGGATCCCTGGGATGAGTGATTTCTTTTGGCAGTCAGCTTTCTATCCGGAAGCCTATGCATTTTCTCTCACATTTGACAGGCCAACTGTCTATGGATCTTCTCTATCCCTTTTCATTATAATTCAGTCTCTGTCTCTTCCCCACTCCACCATCAAATCCTCATTGTCCTGCTGGTGAGTTTGTGCTTGTGTTCTCAATAGCAGAGGTCTTGCAGTACTTGTTCTGGTCTGTATCTCAATGTCCTTGTAGCTGAATACTTTACTGTTAGAGAATGATGGCATACACCTACCTTAAGAAAGCCAGGACAAGATGCTCAGTTTGAGGCCAGCATGGGATACATAGCAAGACATTTGTTTTAAAGTACATTTGAAACAAAATCAAATTATTTTCTTGCCACTGGTAACAAGTCTCTTTGCCCAAGTTCGCTCTTCAGCAAACTCAATCACAACAGAATTTGTTTCATATTGAAAGAGTTTTGAGGCTTGCAAGGAGATTATCTTGACTCAAACTATGGTTCAAATCAGCTCTACTACCCAACAATGTATATCTTTGGGCTTCCTCTCTACCCCCAAGCCTAACCCACCAGCTGCCAGCTGGCTCTCCAGTTTGCCAGCGCTAGCAGTGACAACAAAGGTATAGAAAGAAGTATAACCCTTTAGCTGTGTATTTTGTAACATCCAAATATTTTTGGTAACAGAGGTATTGTCCCTTGCTACCAGGAAATTTAATTCTTTTCATCCATGGATATATTTCTGGAGAAACATTTACACAATAATATGTGCAGCACCACTTAGAATTGTTAATTGGAGATTGAATTACTTGTCAGCTTTTAAAAATGTAGTTCTCTCAGGTCAAGGAGGATGCTAGCAGCACTGAATAGATGTACTGTTACCATTTTTCCCCTTCCCCCTTTCTCTCCTTTGCCCCTTCTATTTCATCCTCTCTCTCTTTTGTCCCTGTTAACCACTTTTTCCCTATTCCTATCTGCTTTTGCTCATATCTTTCTGCCCTCCCAATCCTTTATCAATAGCATCCCAGAATGAATTTAATACCTAGAATCATGCATGACATCCAGTGATGATGATTGCTCAGTAAATTTACCTTCTGGAGAATGGAAATGCTATGAGAAGATTGCATCAAGGACTCCACTTGTGTAGCCTGATTCTCAGGTTGGGAGGAATTTTGTGCTCCCTGTTAAAATAGTAAATGCCCTGACTCTCCAAAGATTATTAAAAAGGGAAGAAACATGCAAATTTCCTTTTTTATTATTAATTGATATGCACCATCATTATTTTCCATATTATCACATGATTGCAGATGTTTGCATATAACTCTAAAGGTCCCTAAAATAATAATATAAAAGCAATATTTTAAAAATCCAGACAAGTTGCATCAGTGAAACTTGAAAATCTCAATACCTCTACTGACACATATCCTGACAAGTAAATACTAATACACATTCAGTATTACATAGTGATTTCATTTGCACAGACCCTCACAGTGCTCTGCCACTTCAGTCAAATGTCTGGAGCACTGGGGAAAGGAAGAATGTGTTTATCTTGATCTCCAAAAAGGGATTTAAGGGTGAGAGCAGGCGGTATATTAGACTGTTTTCATTGCCTGTCAGCTGTGGTAAACCTGAGCTGTCTGCAGTGTCTCTGGATAAGCAGCAGCAGCAGCAGCAGCAGCAGCAGCCGCAGCAACAGCGGCCTTTGAATGTATGACTGCATTCATTTATAGCTCTTAGGCATTTCAGCATTTCTACAGGCTCTATAGCACCATTGGTGAAACCTTTAACAATTGCATCTCTACTAATCACTGGCTTTCATGAGATACTTTAATTCTTAGGTCTGCCAGCTACAGTAAGTGGAGCATTCAATGAAGCTTAAGTATATAGCAAGACTGCATAAAGATCCTCTTTGCTCTCAGATTTAACCTTTTGGTTCTGTGGCCTGGGCACTCCTAAGCAAAGGACCCTGGAATGGTGCTTTTCTTATTCCATAGAGCTACTTTGGCCACTTAGAACTAGAGGACAAAGGTGGTCTCAGGAATGCCCTTTGGAATGTCACTTGTGTTTAATGGTGGTAGATGCTTGTTAGACAAATAAATTAGAAGATTGTCTCATGTAGTAGAAAATGTAAGGGGAGTGATTCAAGAACCACAAACATTGCAAGGAATTTGACTAATACAGATATGCCTCTATCAAAGTTTAAATAAGTGACAAATGAAGCTACCTGCTTGATGAAAATACGATGACAGAACACTGTTGACCCACAGCTTTTTCTCAAGGGTTGTAGGCCTACATATTGAGAAAAACAGTGATTTCTTGTGGGTGCTTTTTATTTTTTTAGTTGCCAGTAGGACTTTTGTGGCTATCCCTGCATAATCATTTCAGAGTTAGGCAGAATAGAATCTGTCCTAGCCTAGATTTTGCTTCCTTGGTTGGAGCTTTCATTGTAAGTATTCTGAAATCATTAAAACCACTTGAGTCAGCAATGACCCCTACAAATCAGTAGCTATTATGAGAGCTCTCATCTCACTGGTGCATACTCGAAACCTACAGGCAGCTGAAGATAACCAGGGGTATGCTTTTCTCTTGATTGTTGAGTAACTGTGATTGTTGCTGTTTGTTTGTAGTTAAGGAAGGGCTTCAATTCTGTGTTTCCATATCTACCCCACCCCCATTACCCAAAGCTAACACTGATCAGAAAGGGTTCTTCGGATGCTCGGTTAGTCTGTCCTATTATTTCTCTTTTATTAATAAATTAAATGAATTTTCTCAGATAGTAAGCATTTGTTAGTACAGTTGTTGTGAGCTCTACGGTTTCTTTGGAACCCAGAGGAAAAGAAATGTAGAAATGCTGCTTTTCTGAACATTTCTAAAGCATCAGAGCTTGAGTGAGAAGACGTACTAAGTTACTGAGTCTTGCTCCTACTTTGAAAATGCAGAATTAGGGTTCAAAGAATTGTGTGCTGGGTTAAAAATAACAATTAGTATAGAATTAAAAATTAACAATTAGTATAGTAAGTGGCTGGGAGTTGCCTGGTTCTGGATGTCCTCTTCAACTCATTGAAAAGAGGATAAAGACATTTAAGACGATGCACTTAACGCAGCTGTTCTTGGTTGGCTTAGGTTCCTTTTGTCTGAGCTTGGTCCTTCATTAGCTCATTGCTAGTTTCGTAACTGCCCAGTGTTCTTATAATTAGACATCATTAAGTATTAGAAGTTGGACTAAAAATGTTTCTAAACAGAAAATACCTCTTTCCTATGCAACAGGGAATATCTGGCTCCTGACATAAATTGTGAATATCAGATATTCAGGGTCAGCACAGTGTCTCCTTTTTATTTCATTTCTCCTTTCCAATTTTATTTTAATAATTAAAAATACTGCTGATCACACTGAATGACTTCTAGCAGAGAAGCAGTCTGTCCCAGAAGGACCAGTTGTGGGCCATCGGGTTTATGACAGCCATAAAATCAGAGTCAGATCAGAGCGTGGCCTCCCTGAATGACGGGCCTTCTGCCTCCACCAGAGTCCCCTATCAACTGACTGCTTTAGAAATTTGTAGTGGTCTGGTTTTTTGTTCTGTTTTGTTTCCTGGTGAATGTGCAAGAATATGTGTGCACGCACGCTTAAAGATATAAATGAAACAGGTATGTAATGCCCTCTGCCTGTTAGAAAGACTAAAGCCATAAAAATAACAAACGGCATGTATTTGCTAGAATGTCAAAGTTATGAGTTTATTTTGTAATGATGTGCTCTTGCCTTCATGAGGTAAACTGGCCGTGGCGGAGGTGTTATTAGTAATATGGACTCAGTGGAGCAGAAAGCCAAGTGACCGAGAGATCAGTGTATCAGTCAGAGAGAGGGCAAATGGAAAGAGACAGCAGGAGAATGAGAAAAGAGCTGCAGTGCCTGGGCTAAGATTAAAGACAGACTGAGAGGAGGATGGCAGCCCACTGGTCAGATATGGTCTCCCCTGTTCACCGGCTCCTTCAAAGGAGCTGCCAGCATGTTACTTGGCTTAGGGCTGCCTGGAAAGGCTTGTTCCCTGTGCTTTCTTATCAAGGAAAGCAGTAATCGGAGAGCAATTTTGCTCTCTATATTCTTTTCAGAAAACTCGCTATGCCTTTCCTAGCTGAAGTTAAATGGTACTAAAGCCAGCAGGATCACAGTGAGGTTATTATTTTGGTCACCAACTTGCTCAGTCTTTGGAAGGTCTTGATGTAGGGGGCTGACCCAACATGCAGAGGAACCCTTCCAAGCCGCTAATAAGAAAGGGCCAATTGAAAATATATAGGCAGAGTTTGTTGGCCCTTAATTTGTTTAGGTTCTCCCAAGAGGCTAAAATGAATAAAAGTTAGTAGGAAAAAAATTTTTATGTTGTTTTTTAAAAGAGAAGAGAGTGAACAAAAAAGAGAACATACAGTGAGCACTCCACAACTGTTTAGCGCTCTCCAGGGCTACCCTAGATGACTGGCAATTACTACACACTCAGCAGTTTGCAATAGTCAGTGATCAGGCCGCCTGACTTCCATCTGCTGGGTCAGAAAACCTCCCTCCCTGGAAGAAATTATTAACCAATCTTCAGGAAGAAATGAAACCCTACAATTTCCAAGTCCAAGAATATTTTTCTTTTTTTTTCTTCTTTAAAGGAAACTTTGTAGTTTCTGTTTGCAAGTGCCCCCAACCTGACAAGGGTAAAGTCCTCCAGAGACACTGGGGTGAGGCCTCAGAGGGAAACAGGCTTGGGAAATAAATCACAGCCTCACACCCAGCACACAAAGAGACTGGAGTCTTAGGGGGTTTGTTGTGTGTCATGAACTGCTTCAGGATTTTGTCTGGTTTAGTGATGGGGGAGGGAGATAGTATGCCAACTTTAAAAATCAGATATAAGGAAAAAGCTAATCCTTTAGAAAAATGAGGCACCAACCCCATAGCATTTCTTCAATATACACTCCGTGTGTGTGTGTGTGTGTGTGTGTGTGTGTGTGTGTGTGTGTGTGTGTGTACGTACATATAACTCTACCAGACCTGTATGTGAAGATGTAGCCAGTGCCCCAGGGTTTACCCAGCCTACCTACCATAATTTCAGCTCAGAGTTAAAGTCCACTGCACATGCCTGTGGTGGCTTCTAGAAAGGGAGAGCTTGATGGTTTTAAAACTGCAACAGTGTATGTAATTGTTAAAGATCTTTTTGTGTTTTAAGAAAGGAAATCCTGGAAGTCCCTCTGAGCAGGGCACAGAAAATGGGGTTATTTTTGTCTGGTGGAGGAAAGAAAAAAAACACATTTTAGTGAGAATTAGGAAAGAATATACATTGTTATATCTGTAGAAACAAATGTCTTTTTACTTGCTCGTTTGTCTAGGTCCTTGGTCGGGAAGTGTATACCTCCAACAATCAGCTTGGGGGCATCCAGATCATGCACAACAACGGGGTCACCCACTCTACTGTTTGTGATGACTTTGAGGGGGTTTTCACAGTCTTACAATGGCTGTCATACATGCCCAAGGTGAGCCCTTCCCTCCATTTCTGCCACGGCTTAATGTGTTTGATATATCCTATTGAATAATTTTTAATGAAGTTTTTCTCTGAAACCTGTATATTTCTTTTTCTTGAAGCTGTCTTTTACCTTCTACCTTTAGAATACCTTTGGATCTCACTAAGCCCCGCTGTTTTCTAGCAACAGATATGTTCATGGCATATATATGTTCACATGCCCAAATACTAAGACTTCCTCATCCCTAAGAGTTTCCTTCCTGTTGTAGCCATTTTTGCTCCAGGAGCTTGCTTCTCAAAGAGCAAGGGCACAGTGGTCACAATGCACCACTGTGTGTCAGGCTTTTAAATGAGAATTGGGAACTGTGTATGTTCCTTGACACATAATGTATGCTTCAGCTTCGATGATCAGGACCGATGGCTGTAGTTCTGTAGTGGGCCTTGCTGCCTCTGTCTGGAGCTGTTGCACTGAGTTGAGGTATAAGACTGACATTGCTGATGGGTATGATCTTTCTCTCCTGGTCTTTCTTTAGAGCGTGCATAGTTCAGTTCCTCTCCTGAATTCCAAGGATCCTATAGATAGAATCATCGAGTTCGTTCCCACAAAGGCCCCATATGATCCTCGGTGGATGCTGGCAGGCCGTCCTCACCCAAGTACGTATATGTTTAAGGACCTCATGGTATTCTGGTTATCAGGCTCTAGCTAGGCACTGTCCAACCCCAGCACAAAAGCATATTACTAAGAAATTGCTGCTAAATACCTAGAAATAAAGAAAATGTATGAAGAAAATGTTAAAAAAAAAAAACCAAAATCTTTGTGAGCAAACAGGAAAAAAAGTGAGCTTTATTATTCACTCATTTAGTCATAGCTGGTGTAGCCACCAATACATACCTTCTTTTACTAAGGAACTTAGTGAGTTAAAAGGCTTAATTTGGTATAAGTGATAAAATTACGGTCTTAAAAGGACTAGGAATTCTTTTTGTTAGGGTGGACGTGGGGATTCTGAGGAATCAATCCCAGAGCCTCATTTGTGCTAGATAAGCACTTTGTCACTAAGCTACATCCACGACTAAGGACCAGACTCTGGCCAACTAGTGTCTAAAAAGAGCATTGAGTCAGCTATAAGTGTACATGCCTACAGTCTTAGCACTTGGGAGGCTGAGGCACAAGGATCACCAGCAGTATAAAGCTAGCTTGGGCTACATAGTGATTCAGATAGCCTTAGATGCATAGCTAAACCATGTTTCCAAAACAAAAGGTGGGAGAAGACAGATTAATGGAGTAACCTTGAGAAAATGTCTCTATACCTTAAATGTAGAATTCAGCTGTACTCTTCTGAGCAAACTTTTGCTGACTACCACCCTCATATTCTTCTTATGATACTGGTTACAACAGTATTGATAGTAAAATGCTTTTTTTTAAAAAAAAATATTTATTTATTTATTTATTTATTTATTTATTTATTTATTTATTACGTATACAATATTATGTCTGTGTGTGTGTCTGCAGGCCAGAAGAGGGCACCAGACCTCATTACAGATGGTTGTGAGCCACCATGTGGTTGTTGGGAATTGAACTCAGGACCTTTGGAAGAGCAGGCGATGCTCTTAACCACTGAGCCATCTCTCCAGCCCCCAGTAAAATGCTTTTTTAAATCTGGAGTTCTATCACTAGAACCTTCATTTTCAAAAGCTGGGCATGGTAGCATGTGCTTGTAGTCTCAGTGTGGGGCAGGGGTTGGGAGTGGGAGTGGGGCGGAGGTGACTTGGACAACACAGATGGATCAGTGGATCCTTAGGGCTTGCTGGCCATCCTACTTAGTGTACTATAGTTCCAGGCCAGTAGATGGCACCTGAGTGATGATGACATCTAAGGTGTCCTCTTTTCCTCACATGCCACAAAACACTACATACCTACACATACACACATACACACTGCAGAAAAAATGAATATCTCTATGTATCTAAATTTATATCAATCCACTTAGCAGTTGTAGAAAATCTCCTTTTGTAAAACCCCAAGTGGCCTGTTTTACTTTTTGTTGTTGTTGTTGTTGAGACAAGGTTTCAGTTTGTAGCCCCAGTTGGCCTGGAACTTGCTATGTAACCCAAGTTGGCTTTTATTCAAATTTTTTGCTTGAGTCTGACAACTCCTAAGATTCCAGGCATGAACCACCTCCATACCTGACCCCTATTTTGACCAAATGGTGTTAGGAAGTGTTTGTCCTTTGTTATGTGTTTATTGTTACTATTTATTTTTAAAATGCTATACATAAAAGAATGGGTTGCAGGGGCTGGAGAGATTGTTCAGCAGTTAAGATCACCAGCTGCTTTTCCAGACATGGGTTCAATTCCCAGAAACCACGTGGCAGCCCACAACCATCTGTAACTCCCATTGCAGGGGAATCAGCATGCTTTTCTGGCCTCCCTGGGCACCAGATACACACCTGGCATACAGACACACATGTGGGCAAAATACTGTACATATTAAAATAAAAAATGAATTGTAGGGGGTTGGAGAGATGGTTTAGCAGTTAAGAGCACTGGCTCTTCTTCCAGAGGTTCAATCTCTAGCACCCACATGGTGGTTCAAACCTCCTGTAACTCCAGATCCAAGGGAATCAGACACCCTGTTCTGTCCTCCTTTGGGTACCAAGCATGCACTGGTGCACAGACATACACTCAGGTAAAACACCCATACATATAAAGTAAAAAAAAATTAAAAACTGTTTAAAAGTTTGTTAAATTTAAGGATAATTGTGATTCTGCTGAAATAAGTCTTCCTTATTTATAAAGAAGATATAGTAGAGACCACTCAAGGTAGAGTCTGATGTAAAAGCACTTCCATATATACATCTTATTTTTGCAAGATCCCACTGCTACTATTTTAATGCTGGGGCTTCATCTTGATGTCTAATTGTAGATATTCTAGAAAAATTAAGAGAATTCTGTTAGTTTTAATTTATAACCACACTTTAATTTATAGCCATAACTCTTTTTTCTATGTCTTCTCTTATTTACCTTATTAAAATTGCTTTTTCTTACATAGAAAAATCACCAAAGTCATCTTTTCTCATTTTTATACATGATGTTGGTGAGAACCATAAGTCTGACATAGTGATTGGCCTTAAAAACCCAGGACTTTTCTGGGAATTAAGTGGGTCTTATCTAAACTCAGATCAAAGCTCAGTGGGTATTCTCCTGGGAAATATAGGGGAGCACCTCAGTGACATCTAGGTATACCCTGAGCTAGAGTGAGTGACATTCCTTGTGGGACCATCAAGTCCAGCTAGCATAACCAATGGTCCCTTTCCTCCTTAATCACCATGTAAGACAGGGCAGTTTTGCTGTGGGGGTACTGGAGACTGAACCCAGAGTCTTAGGCATACCAGGCAAGAATTGTAACACTTAGCTATCCTTCTAACCTGCAACTCAGGGTTTTGAAACAAGTAAATGTTCTGATTTTGAAATTAATTCTGTAGTTCCAAATCATTATTATCAAAGTAAATATCATAAAATGACCCAGGCATATAAAGTTAAAATTTCAGTGTCTTGATGAAACTAGAACCAGTCTGATTTAGAACCTTCACCAGAATTTGGGCCCTTTGCAAAGCATAATGGTATATTCATTTAATTCAGCACTTAAGAGGACGAAGCAGGAGGATTGCAAGTTCAAGTCTAGCCTGTATATGATTGTCTCAAAAAGCAAAACACCTTTGTTTCATAAGGTAAACAGAAGTACATGTGGAGATGGGCATTATCTGGGTCATTATTAATAAGACCCACAGAATAAAATGAAATTTGTGATAAGCTAAGTTTTCTAGTGTTTTGGATAATATATTTTCATTGACTCTCTAGTAATTCATCCTGCTGTCTAGGTGCAGCTAACACTCGCTCCCAAATCGAGTGACTTCAGATTTTAATTTAGTGGAAGCGTTAAAGAAAGCAGATGATTCCCTATGATAAGTTAAAGCAGATATCTTCTAGGTGAAAAGTTAAAGTCATTTATTAGAGGAGATAGTGCCGTGATATTCTTCAAACTGACGCCCAACACGAGACCAGAATCTAAACGATCGGCTTTGGGCTCACGATAGGGAGATAATTTTGAAATGGATGATCACATTTTACACTGGGGCCATAGAGGCAAGGAATGTAGAACACAGTAATTACAAGTTTAGTCTTGATAAAACACTCTCCGTCCTGTTTAAGTCAGCAGAGGTTAGCTTGCTCAGATCTCCACTTTTAATTGGTTTTGGACTTGAGGTTTTGGGGGTGGAGGGCCATGTTCAAATTAGAAGAATCACTGAGAAACTGTGAGCTGAGAGGGCAAATGAGAAAACAGTTATTTGCAGAGGCCTTTTTAAGCTCTTGGTCAAACATTCATGAGCCTGTGAGACAAAAGTTTTATCTTAAACTAAGGTAGTGAAAGTTACATGCCTTGCCAGTATATGGAGCTGGATGAAGAAGGGAAGTGATGTTATGAAGTGTGTGTATCTTTTTTTTAAGTGTACATATCTTAATCATTATGTTTCTGTTCTGTCATGGGCATGTAGTCATGGCCCTTCATGTAGAAAGATTATACTTTGTCAACCATAGATAAAGTGAGTCTGTATTGTTGCATTTCTGGCAGAGACTGAATCTCTTATTTACCTTCAAGTTTGAATCTTCATCTGATCATTAATACTTATGTTTTCATCTTCCCATTAAAAGAAAATCAGTGGAATCAAACAAAATTGTCAGGCAAGTTCTAAAATAGAAATAAGCATTTTAAAAACATCTTTAATGACTTGGCTGCCTCTTGACAAATGTTTGTGGTGTCTTGAAAAAAGCCAAGCTATTTATTTAAAAGCACACAAACTCTCTGCTAGCTGAACCCCATCGTTTAACAATAAATGATGCTTTTGCTGATAAATGACATGCAGACTAGCAAATGAAATAGAGAATGATTTCTGAAGGCAGATGGACACTCAGTTGTTTAATGCTTCCCTCTGTTATAATATGGTTAGAAACAACAAACTCCTCAAAATAAGTTCCTAAATCCCACCTTAAACTCATCGTCCCAGTGCGATGTCAACAGGTAGACTATCTTCATGCTCTTTGTTTCCTTCCTACCCCACCCCTTTTCCTTTTCCTTCACAGCCCAGAAAGGCCAATGGTTGAGTGGATTTTTTGACTATGGATCTTTCTCAGAGATTATGCAACCTTGGGCACAGACTGTGGTGGTTGGTAGAGCCAGGTAAGACCTCTTTTGTTCTGAAAACTTTTTCTTCCCAAGTAAAATTAGGGAAGGAATGGTCATAGCGTTTACCAGTGAAACGTTGTTTGGGTTTTCTAAGTATTAGATGGTAGACATAGCCAAGGTAGTCTACTGGTCCCTGTAGCTGTCCAGTGTGTCATTCTAATGATGTACTTAATCTGAAGGCTGATTTTGACAGTATTTCCTTTTTATACTTCTGCAAGAGAAACTCTTTGGGACCCACAAAGCTACACTACAATAGCCATCACCAATCAAGGCCCCCCTCACAAGACCGCTTTCTCTCAGAAGCAGACACCACATGATTTTTCCTGTACCCCAAGAGGAGTCTCTTTCTGACATCATGACTACTGACGTGACTTATAATATAGCATTGTATTAGACTAGAATCAGATTTGAGATGAAAAAAATTTTTTTAATCTGAAACAGGAGTGAGTAAAATAAGCTGGCATAGGTTGCTTGGATACCCATATTTTTCAAGTGGGAAATTGAAGTTTTTATTAAATTTTAATACCCACTCTAAGAAGTGCTTCACTCAACAGCAAGCTCTGTACAAAATAATCTGTCGTGCTTGCTATAACGAGCACCTGCCAAGGCTGATCTTAATCTAGGTCTGTGCTACAGACATGCTGCCTGAGAGACCTGCATCAGGAGCTCACCTTCCTCCAGGGGGCAATCAGTTTTTCTTATCTTGGTGAAAAGAGGCACCTGCTCAAGATTCTCCAACATGCCACATTGGCTTGAGATTTAGATGCTAGCCTTGAAAATAATTCTAGGCTTTGTGGTTCTCTCAGTACGTCAGGTCAGCATGCTTCATGCAGCCAGTGACAAGGAGCCATCAGATGGCAAATCCCACAGACAGGGCCTTCCATTGTGACACTGAATAGGAGTCATCTGAGACAGGAACTGGGAAACTAGCTGCTCATTTTCTTTCAAGTGTCAGGTCCTTTTTCTCACCCTTAGCTATAGCATCCCTATGAGAATTACTTTGTGTTGGTAAAATTCCTGCTGAGGAAGTGGAAGTGGGACATACAGCTAGTTACAGGGTCTCATGTTATATGAGAATCAACGTTTTTGTTTATTCTGTTTCATTTTTCCTGTATATAAAATACATGATAGTCTTTAAGCTTTCCAAAGTCAAACTTTTTGCTAGAGTCATTAAGATCTTCCTGTGGGATATGAGAGAACAATGTTTTACCCTTAAGATTAGAATAGGGATTACTCTGCAACCAAGACCAGTCAAGCTTGACTTTGGTTAGCTCAGGTATTGTTTATTACAACACTCACTCTGACTTTTTCCTTTCTTTCCATCTGATGAGTTCTGGGCTTCTTACTCCAAACACATACACATGCTCAGAAGTATATAAAACAAATGGAGCTAGCTTCTTTCAAAGGCAGTGGCATTTCAAGAAATAAATATAAATGTATTCTTCTGGGATTGTTACTGTAAGTGCTGCCAAAACTCATCTTTGGTATGTATGTTTGGAATATGTGTGCTATTGGCTGTAAATTGTCTTTTATTATTCCATGGCACCTTGTCCAGGGACACACTATAAAACAAGATGTAGCATCTTCATGTGCTAGCCTGATAAAATTTATATGAAGTATAATAGAAAACAGAAGTTGTTCTGAGCTGTTTTCAACTTCAATAAATAACTGTAATACTCGGATAAAGATGTTCTTTATTAGGTCACATGGGCCCTAATATATAAGTTATAAGTTACCGATTTAGGGTGGCTTTTGCAATTACAAGTTTCTTGTTGGAGTGTTAATCATTGTGAACAGAAATATTTCTGAACCCTCCTGTGTACCTCCTGCTCATTGTCTGGTTGTCTAGAGAGCTTTTGATTCTGATTCAGTGCAGGCAAGTGACAAGAGGGTAGTGGGTGGTCTCCACTCAGCTCCAGTTAGATCTCTTGTGATGGAAAGAATCCATATCCAGTAGTTGATGTAATAGCTAAAGACCATCCTTCATGGAAAAGTTTGTTACAGACACATTGTAGGGAATGAGAGTATAACTCAGCCCAGCCCCAGCCTAGAGGAAAGCAACTGGCAAAATGAAGATGGAGTCACATTTTCCAGAATAAAGGATTCACCTCACACTTGGCATCGCCCTCTTGGTTTCTCTTCCTTCTTCCCTTCATCTCTGATTAGTTCTAGGAAATCTTAATGAGGACCAATATGGGAGATTATTACTGAATATATAGGCAGAAGCTTCAAACTTCTGAATCTTAACATAGCTTTCAAATTATTTGATTCTGATATAGAATTCACCAAGATTAAGCCGGGCGGTGGTGGCGCACGCCTTTAATCCCAGCACTCGGGAGGCAGAGGCAGGCGGATCTCTGTGAGTTCGAGACCAGCCTGGTCTACAGAGCTAGTTCCAGGACAGGCTCCAAAGCTACAGAGAAACCCTGTCTCGAAAAAACCAAAAAAAAAAAAAAAAGAATTCACCAAGATTATTACTAAATATTTCTGACTGTTTTTTTCCACTGAAGGAAGGGCAGTGGTTTGTTTAACTACCATAGCTCTATTCCATACGACCAGCAGTTTCAGGCTTTGTCCCACCATGAAAGTGCTGATTAACAGCAAACTGGGAAGTTTGATTTTGTAACCACAGAAGTAGACATTGCACTAGGCTGTTGAGGCTCCCCTAATACAGCATTCAGTTTGAATTTGTCCTGTTGGGCATTTTAGAATATGAGTGACTGTGAAGGGACTTTTCCTTCATATTTGTGAAATAAATACCAACCATCAGAAGTCTCACATTTAACCCCTAGAAGCATCAAACTCACCCCTACTGCCTGCTTCCAGTTTTCCCTCAATGTTTGTGTATGAATAAAAATAAATGCCTAATTATAATAGTAACATGCATTATGTTCCGGTGTGGCTTGTTTCTCCCCCCTCACCCCCAGGTTAGGGGGAATACCTGTGGGAGTAGTTGCTGTAGAAACCCGAACCGTGGAACTCAGTATTCCAGCTGATCCTGCAAACCTTGATTCTGAAGCCAAGGTTGGTCACCTCAAATACATCTTGTGCTGTGCTTGGAGTACCTTTGTACTACAGTGCCCACAGATATATTGAGAGTATTGCAAGCCACCAGATTTTAGAGGGAAGGGTGGCAGCTAGCTTAAATTATTGCAGAACACTGTGATCACTTTCAAGATGCCTCTGGATCACTGCAAGCAGAAGTTTTATGTGAAAAGGCCTCTGTAGTGGTCTTAGTGATGCTAGAAAGCAGTCTGCTTTTGTTGGGGTACTAGTGTAGCAGAGGCAGTGAGCACTGATGCTCATCTGGTCCAGCTTCTGAACTACACCTAGGAGTGATAGCACAGTCTCCAGAAGGCCAGATGTGGAAGCAACAGCCCCCATCTTTTATTTTTCTTAAAGAAGGATTCCAGTTGGGTGGTGGTGGTGCATGCCTTTAAGCCCAGCTCTAGGAAGGCAGAGGCAGGTGGGTCTCTGTGAGTTCGAGGCCAGCCTGGCCTACAGAGCGAATTCCAGTACAGGTTCCAAAGCTACATAGAAAAACCTTGTCTCGGAAAAACAAAACAAAACAGATTATATGTGATGGCACATGTCTGTAATCCCAACACTGGGGAGGCAAAGACAGGGGAATTCTTGGGGCTTACTGACCAGCCAGCCTCACCTACTTAAGTAAATTTAAGTCAGTGAGTGACCCTGTCTCAAAAAATCAAAGTAGATGGGACCTGAGAATGACATCCATTGTTGATTCCTGGCCTTCGCGTACATGCACACATAGGTACGCACATGTTCACTCGCATGTACAAACATACATAAAAGAATAGAAAGAAAAAGATAGTAATATAATTGAGTTGCCTCTGAAAAGGGTTCCTATTACTGATTGGGAGAAGCAGTTCAACTCCTCCTTTTGTCTAAGGACTAATGTATAGTTAGGCTCCCAAGAGAAGAGTGTTTAACAGGGTTAGGGAGCCAGGATCCTTTCTTTTCACTTCAAGGATCATCCTCATGATGAACAACAGTCTTGGTTTGATCTTGAGTTTACTATTTTTAATAAACGTCATATTGATTAGCTGGGGGAGGTTCTCCTTCAAACTGTTGTTAATTGGCTCTTTTTTGACTTTCTCCTTAACAGATAATTCAGCAGGCTGGCCAAGTTTGGTTCCCAGACTCTGCATTTAAGACCTATCAGGCTATCAAGGACTTCAACCGTGAAGGGCTACCTCTAATGGTCTTTGCCAACTGGAGAGGCTTCTCTGGTGGGATGAAAGGTGACTAATGGGCTGGGAAGAAAGTGGCTGGTCTGCCCTGGGCTCCAGGGGGTATCAGTGATCACTAGGCAGAAACTAGGAGGGTGTTGGAAGAGGTTGTTGACAGAGTATAAGTAATAGAGATCCTTTGGATGTGCTAACAACTTGTCACCTGTGACCTGACATACTTTGAGATACTGGAACAATAAAATATGTCATCTAAGCTGAGCTTGGTGATTCAAGACCATCCTGATCTACAAATCAAGTTCTAGTACAGCCTGAACTATACAAAGAAACCCTGTCTCAAACATCCCCCTTTCCTCCACCTGCCAAAAACAGATAATGTCTTCTAATCTTACAAAAAAATTCCAGAATAATCTAGTATTGTGTAGGTAGGCTACTGTTGAAGATTTGGCTTTCATAGGTAGATGTTAGACTGCTCTGGTGGTCCTGGGAAATAGTGTTTCACTGGTTTCCACCCTCTTCTCTGCACATGTTCTTCATTCACATCACTCTCTGACAGGCTCCAATGACCAAGATGTGTTCAGAAATTAGCAGTAACTGGAAAAAAATGAAGAAAGTCTGTACCAGAGACTGGCCGTTCTTTGTGGCAATTTTTAGTATGTTTTATTATTATCCACCAACAGCCCTAGGCCTGTGGCTCCAGCAGATTAGACCATTAGTATGAAGGCTCTAGTCCATGCCATGGGAATTTCTTAGTGATTAGGCAGCCAGTGTCATCATTAAATAAGAACCCTCCATGAACAGCGACACTGTAGACAGTCCAAAGAGAGACAAGAAGGATTGCTTCTTATAAGGACAGACACCCACAGCTATGCAAAGGCCAGCATCTGCACCCACAGGCTGCAAGAATATGTGGGTGGGTGCATTCTTCATTCACCTCTGGATTCTAAAGGAATAGATGGGCTGGGGAAATGGAAGGAGCTGACATGCTGGAGTGATTGAGATTGCTGAGAGCGAAGAAGTGTGAAGTAATGAGCTCTCCATAGAGAGCCTGCACAAAGCTGTGAGCAGGAGCGCCTCAACTTTCTGAGAGAAGAACAGCCTGAGAGAGCTCTCCCTTGTAGGTTACTAGCTATGTGTGAGAGATAGTCATAATTTTTTTTTTTTTTTTTTGTTTTTGTTTTTGTTTTTCGAGACAGGGTTTCTCTGTGGCTTTGGAGCCTGTCCTGGAACTAGCTCTGTAGACCAGGCTGGTCTCGAACTCACAGAGATCCGCATGCCTCTGCCTCCCGAGTGCTGGGATTAAAGGCGTGCGCCACCATCGCCCGGCTCCGGCTCATAATTTTTACCTATGACATACGCTTGCCAGGCCTCATTGAGAAAATGAAAAGCTGTTATTACTGTTTTTTGCATTCATCAAAAAACCCATATTTACTAAAGAAATATCCCTTTGCCTGGAGAAGGCTTTGACTATACATACAGTTTAATGCTTATGCTTTTTAAAAGGATTTTTTAATGTGTCCATGTGTTTTGCCTATTTTATACTTATGTACACCACATGTATGCCTGCTACCTGTGGAGGCCAGAAAAGGATGTCAGATCACCTCAAACTGTAGTTAGAAATGTGTGCAAGCCAAGATGTGGGTTCTGGGAACTAAACCTAGGTTCAATGCAAGAGAAATAAATGCTCTAACCATTGAGCAATCCCTCCAGCCCCACTGATGTACTTGAATTTTGTTATTATATTTGGTTGTGGGGAGGGTGGATCAGAGGACAACTTGTGGGAATTGGTTCTCTTTTCTCATCTTACGGGTTCTAGAATTCCAGCTCAAGTTGTTAAGATGTAATAGCAAGCCCCTTTACTTACTGAATCAAGTAAAGTACCAGCCTCTTGTGTACTTTTTTTTTTTAAATATAAAGGTGAATCATCTATGAAAATACCATGAGAGCCCGGGCGATGGTGGCACATGCCTTTAATCCCAGCACTCGGGAGGCAGAGGCAGGCGGATCTCTGTGAGTTCGAGACCAGCCTGGTCTACAGAGCTAGTTCCAGGACAGGCTCCAAAGCCACAGAGAAACCCTGTCTCGAAAAAACCAAAAAAGAAAAAAAAAAAAAGAAAATACCATGAGAAAAGGAATGTATGGTTTAATCAGGTCAACCCTACATACCTTTACTGAATTCCTATGTGTAACTTTATTAGCTGTCTCTGAAGAAAGGAAGAAACTCAGAAACAGTTATTGCTTCAATGAGTCAAGAAAAACATTTCTTTGGGTAGCATGATAAAGCTGTAATATATAAGCAAAATACCAGGGTATTCAAGAGAGGATACCATGTGAATGCTGGGATGGGGGTGTTAGCACTCTTTCCATTCATACATGTGAGATCCAGTTAGCATTCAGTTTCACTTGGTCCCACTTCCTTTGCAGTATATTTTATGCTGAGACCTGAGAATTCAGTGATTTTGTTCCTTAGTGACTTCACTGCAAAGTCTAAGAATACACTCTCGTTGACACACTGACAGGGAGTCACTTGTCTGTCCTACCTTATCTAGAGGTCAGAGTTGTCATTTCTACTAAAAGCTTCAACTCTGCTGCCTGTTTTGGCATCAGTCCCTTACTGGTGGCTAAGCCCTGAAACATTAATAACAAAATTAAGATTCATTGAAGGCATTTGGGAGGCTGAGGCAGGACGATTGGCATGAGTTTGAGGCCATTCTGGGTTACTTAGCAAGTTCTCAGTATGGTGTGGAAGGGTTAATGAATCTTGCACTAGAAGCTATATTAACTGCTTTCATGTCGCTTCCTGTAATCATAACACACACCACTTCTAAGAGACATGTCAAACTGTTGTCTGCAGTTTACATGAGTTGAGGCTTGGGGTAAGTAAATCTCTTTAAGTGACTAGCTTAAAAAACGACAGAGCTGATAGAAAAATGTAGATCCATCTCTCTTTTTAAGTGTGTGTGTGTAAAATGCATATACATATAAGTACACTTGGAGTCAATTCTGTCCTTTCCATGATTTCAGGATCCAACTCTGTTGGCCAGATTTGCTCCCTGAGTGCCTTTACCCACTGAACCATCCTGCCTGCCAATCAATCTCTCTCTCTCTCTCTCTCTGTCTCTCTCTCTCTCTCTCTCTCTCTCTCTCT
>NC_022014.1:14660906-14667279 GCF_000317375.1 Microtus ochrogaster | reverse complement strand
TCTCTCTCTCTCTCTCTGTCTCTCTCTCTCTCTCTCTCTCTCTCTCTGTCTCTGTCTCTCTCTGTCTCTCTCTCTCTGTCTCTGTCTCTCTCTCTCTCTCGACCAGAGACCAGGAACAAAATGAATCAACTTGGAACATCCCTGGGTATCTTGAGAAAGTTATCATTTGTCTATTTTCCTCTCCTTTGGAAATGTCTGTAGTTATTGCAGGAAGAAATAGCTAGAGTTCAGAAATGATTTTTGGTTTTTGTTTGTTCTGTCAATGTTACAGCAAATTCAAAATTAATTTCCTCTGTATAGTAACTCTTGTCTCAAAAAAGTTATTTTTAATTGTGGTGAAATACACATAATCCTCATCTTAATGATTTCTGAGTGTACAGTTATTGGTAGTGCTGTTTAACAATTAGTGTTACTTCTGTCCCAAACTTAACATCTTCACCTTAAACCCTACTCATTATCTAAGTAAACAGAAAGTGCATTGTAAGACAATATTATATCCTTCTGAGATCTTCAAAGAGTTGAAGACTGATATAGTTTTCCTTAGTTAAAATAAGAGATAAATTAAATATAAAACTTTAGAATTATAAATATAGGATAGATATTTTCCTTAATTTGCCAATTGTAAATGGACTAAATATTATAAATAAAATTCTTGCTTAAAAAAACCCTACTCATTAAATAATAACTGCCATCCCCTCCTTCCTGTCCCTGGTTGGAAATTAGTTATTGGCCTAATATAGTCCAGAGCAAGGTTATTTCTTCTTAATTTTGGTGTGATGCACCCGTTTACACATCATATAAGACAGATAGACTTTACAGGAGATCGAGATCTGTGTGAAATCAAGAAGGGAAAGAACAACCTCTCCTGTGTACATACAGGTCTGGCTGTTTCCCACATATTATCTCATGTAAAGGGACCTAAACTAAGAGCCTCTTGTTATTCTTCACATCCCTTGGGGAGATGTTTGCAGTTTTGGTTTCAATACTGGCTGGGGATTATGCAGGGAGGGAAAATAAACAATTATGCCATCCCTCAGTGCACACAAACACACAGCCAGGAGCCGACTGCACTGTGGGTAAAATGACTCCAAAATTGTGTGTAATGAGTAGGAAAAGATTAGAGACAGCTCTTGCTATGCTGAAAATTGACATTAGTGGAGAGGGGGAAAAAAACTCTTTACTAGTCGGCCTAGGAGGTCTAATTCAAGCAGTAAAATATATAAATAAATAAATAAAAGCTTGTCAAGATGGTATTGGTGCTTTTTTTTCCAATGAGTTCTATCTGGCCGGAAGGCTATTCAGCATAATGCAAAATTAAATTATAAAAACTGGCTGAATATTTAGATGGAAGAACCATTTGGAAGCAGTTTATTTAGACGAACCGGCAATGACCCACAACAGGGAGACATCAAGCGTGAAATTTACTAGAAATTAGCACCAGGGTCCCAGCCTCAGTGTGAATAGCTTGATAGGATGCAAATCCCAGTGATATTAAGCCGCCTCACTGCTGGTGCTACAGGGTCACTCTCAGTTGGCTTTTTGTGTTATACTTACTATTTTTTCCTAGGACAGGTTATAAATAACAATAAAAAACCATATTCATTGAAAACTTTAACTGGAATGAAAGTCTATTTTAAAGTCTCTCATTACTTGGATGTTGAAATACAATGTCCGCCAGCCATAATGAACTCAAGAGAGACATTACATGTATGCAGCTTGTGTATGCCTAATGTTTACCTCACTGCCTAATATAATCTTGCCTAAGCCAATAAGATCCGTTCCAGTTTGCGAGTATGGGGCACTATGAAAATACTTCCATACCCCCTCCCTTGTTTGGTGCCTGTGACTGCCACAATTTATCCATGTTGTGTAACACTGAAGGCCCCAGGCAGAGATGATACCTGGGTGCTGGGTGTGATCACCATTCATGCAGATGTACTTTCCCAGGATGCTAGAAAGCTCCTTCCTCTCCAGTCAAGATTGGATCAATATTTCCATTTCCAGTCCAGTTGCATTTCTCAGGCACCAGAAATGGCAAGCACATACATGACTTTAAATTTCTCTGAACTGACTCCAGTCAGCATAAACCCTTGGAGATCCCCCCCCCGATATTCTTAGCTAAGTTTTTACTCTGGTTTTTAAATATGAAGGCGTTTCAGACATTTGTATGTCAGATCATTGTTTGAAAATACCTGGTTTGTAGAACTTGCTTTGTGTTTATATTGAATAGCCTGTTTGAAGACGCTGTGGCAATTGCATTATGGGTCTGTTGGTGTTCCAGGGGAGATGGTATTTAGAGGACATGAAAGTGTTATTTTAGCTCTAAGCATGGCAGCTTTAAAGAAGCCTAAAGTCCCTTTTCTACATCAGTTTTAGTACCTAAAGGTATTTGTTTGGCAGCCAGATCCTTCACATAACTGCTAGTTTCATCAGTACAGTTCCTGACATCTCTGAACATAAAGGAAATCCAGGCCAGAGTTAGATAGGTTCAATCACTGAAGTGTCTTCTGGTTTAGTGAAGTCAGCCATTAGATGTTACAGATTCCTCTCAAGCCTCACCCTCTCTCCTAGCAGTAAGAATGAGTAAAGTGAGGCAGTAGAATGGTAATTTAAAGTTGTAAGATGTACGTTTGAGCCGGGCGGTGGTGGCGCACGCCTTTAATCCCAGCACTCGGGAGGCAGAGTCAGGCGGATCTCTGTGAGTTCGAGACCAGCCTGGTCTACAGAGCTAGTTCCAGGACAGGCTCCAAAGCCACAGAGAAACCCTGTCTCGAAAAACCAAAAAAAAAAAAAAAAAAAGTACGTTTGAAGCTGGACATGGAAATACATACTTGCAGTCTCAGCAATCAGGAGGCAAAGACAGGAGAATCGTAAGGTCAAGGCCAGCCTAGCTACATGGTGAAACCCTATCTCAAAAGGAAAACTGCATTTGAATGTCATCTCTGCCATTTAGTCTTACTTAACTAAACTTCCTTTTACTAGCTATAACATGGATATAGGAAAAAGATAATATTCTGATTATTAATGTTGTTTATTTATACCGGGGCACATGAGTATGTGTGTGTACAGTCATGATTCCTGTTACACAGTAATCTACCCAGATGATAGGAAAAAACCAAAATCCTTTTCACAAAAAAAAAAAAATGGAAAATCTGCACTTAGCTTTATCTTAATTCTATATAGTGTAAAGTCAGGTGGTGTCTTTTTAGTATTAAATGAATGCTCTTTGGAGAGTAGCTCTGTTAACCAGATAGATTTTTATATAAATTCACTTTTAACAAAAATGAGGAAAGTGGCTGGAGACTGTCTTCATTTACCTGTAATATCATTTTCAAGTCAAATGACTTATTTTCTATCTTCTGTTTATTTTCTTCTTTTATCTACATTTTCCTTTTCTCTTCAGTGCATATACCAAGAGGGCCGCTCCTTTCTGCTACTTGTTCTGAAACTGTTCTCTTGGCAATACTGAAAAATGTACTGCTAATTACACAATTATTTTATTATGTAGCATTGGTTGAAATATCCACTAAAGAATTAATTTAGTTAAAATAATTTGAGCTGAGCAATTATTTTCATAAGTACAGAATTAGTGTAAAGTGCTTAAAGTCCTTTATTCCTGCTCTTCATACAGCAGTTGTGCAATTAGCAGTAAATTTTTTTGGTCTTTGCTTTCCACCCAAAGAAATAAATGTCTTCACTCTGACCATATATACAGAGTATATGACCATACATGCTCCACACAGGCTAGGAGAAACTTGGAATTCCTGAAGTCCTTACAGATAAGCCAGGCTAGAGCAATGGCCAAAGGCCTATGCCTCAAACTAAGCTGTGCTCACTGGTGTTCTGAATACAGAGCCATTTTTACTCTGGAGAAAGTAGCAATTTAATTTGCTCGTAACTACAATGGAAGTTTCTATTTGGTTTGCTCTTAACTTCCTGAAAAATGCTTCTTTGCCTTGGTTTTCAGAATTGATTTATTCTGAATTGAAGTCCTGTCTAGATAGGAAACGTGGAGCCTGGTTGAACCTGTCTTTATTGTTTGGGAAGGATCCTTTGTGGCTCCACTGAAGTACTCATTAAATGTCTGGGATCAGAGCCTTAACACTAGCAATGTTTAAACTTTAGGGAGCTGGGAAATGGGAAGCAGCCCATAAAACACTGGGAAATAAAGGACTGATCCCAAGGACTCGCTCATTTATGCACCAGGGGTCTTTGTAAGCTGGTCCTGGCCTTTGGGGGACTACTGAGTATTCTCGAACAGAATGGAAAGGTTGACTCTTCATGTGGCCATGTGAGATTTCATATGTGAGTGTACATATGTAATTTCCTACTCATTATTATCCTATAAAAATACAATTACTGAATAATAACTCATTCAGTACTGACTTTAAGCACTGAGTATGTTTCAGTACTGGGCATGTCTTTTGTGTATACAGGGATGAAAAGTCCAGTTTTTATCTTATTTTTGAAGCAAGGTTTCACTAAGTTGCTCAGACTAAACCGGAACTTATCCTGTGGTCCAGGCTGGCCTTACAACTCACAATTCTCCTCCCTTGGCCTCCCAAGAACAGGGATTATAGGTGTACCCTAACACCCCTGGCTCCAGCTTTTAAGAATGAATTTTTTTCAGGACCCATTGCCATTAGCTGCATATTTTAAGAACTCATTGTACTGTAAGAATCGTGAAAGGAATTGAAAAAAGCTAGAATAGTTCCTTCCTTCAGAAAACTTAATGTAGTGAGAGATATCACATATTGACATGAAAAATATGTAACGTTTGTAGAGCAAGTATGAATTAATGTGGTGAAACCTGAATACCGAAATGCAAGGAGGGTATAAAATGGATATTTAATCATGGGCTTTGCATACTGTATCTTATGAATGACTGAATTTCTGTCTTGTGCTTTTTGAAGCTCCTCTGAAGTCTTGAGTGGGGTACAGGCAGATGCACCAATCTCTGTTGCCTTTGGGATTATCATAGGACTCCTGGTAGCTGGAACTCTCAGTCCTGTCACTTCTCCCATGGAGATACAATGTGCCATCATAGTCTGTTTTCTATATATGCTTTGAAGAGAAGTTTGATGATTTCTAATTTGTCTTGTTCTCCATAGATATGTATGACCAAGTGCTCAAGTTTGGTGCTTACATTGTGGATGGTTTGCGAGAATGTTCCCAGCCTGTTATGGTTTACATTCCTCCCCAAGCTGAGCTACGGGGTGGTTCTTGGGTTGTGATTGACCCTACCATCAACCCTCGGCACATGGAGATGTATGCTGACCGAGAAAGCAGGTATTATGCCTTCTTTATTGCATTCAATGCCTCTGGGGACCCTCTAGCTTTTGGTCTCCCTACCCCTAGGGAAAATTATAGCCAAGACAATTTCATTTGAATCTTTCCATTCCCAAAGGACTCTAAGGTGAGAAAAAAATAGGCTATCTAAATAGTGTCTGCTTGCATAAGAAGAAAACCAGGCTGGAGTCAGATTTTCTTATCCCAGTCTCCATCCCACATCATTTTATAACAAAGTTCTCTTTCCCAGGCCCTTCCAAACTCAGATTCTCCCTTCATGTTTGGATATGACTCTTAACCATCTCTTTTTGGAGCAAAGGAAGATTAAAGGAATGAAAAACTCAAATGTAATCAGGACTTCTAGGGGTTGTTTTTGTTAGTGTGTGTGTGTATAAGATTTGTTTTTATTTACGCATATGTGCAAGTGTCTGTGTGAATGTATGTCAGGTGTAGGGTCTGTCTATACAGGTCAGAAGAGGGTGTCAGATCCCTTGATTCTTGAGTGCTAAGAATCAAATACAGGTCCTCAGGAAGAATAGCAAGCACTTTTAACCACTGAACTATCTCTCTAGCCCAGTTCTAGGTTTTATTCCACTAATTGTAGGTAAATTTAGAGTGGCCTTTGCTCTTCTGGAACTGTGTCTCCTGTTAATGAGCTCAGTAGTTATTGATATACACCACAGAACCCACGTACTGACTCCAAATCAAAGCTGCTCCCTTCTCTTGGAGCCCAAGGCTTTACTCTGGTATTCTAAGATGGCTAAAGAACTCTGTTTACAAACCCTCAAAAAACTACAGAGAAGCCCACATCTGTAAGAAGGAAGTTCTTGAAACTAAATAAGACACATCAAGCCCAGCACCCTCTCATAATGTGTTCATGATCCTTTCCAACGAACATCAGCATCATTGTCTGTATACTGATGTGGGAGTGATTTCTTATTAATAAAGAAACTGCCTAGACCCATTTCATAGGCCAACCCACAGGTAGGCGGAGAAAATAGAACAGGATGCTGGGAGAAAGAAGCTGAGTCAGTGAGTCGCCATGGTTCTCCCACGCCAGACAGACGCAGGTTAAGATCATTCC
>NC_022014.1:14643382-14658365 GCF_000317375.1 Microtus ochrogaster | reverse complement strand
CATAAGCTAAGCTAGCCATGTGGGCGGCCGGGTGCGGGTGCTCTCAGCCCCGCCGCTCTTATTTCAACAGTATACTTTTAACTGCATGTCATCATTTTATTGGAACACCTACTTCTTTCTTTCTCCTCAAATCTTAGCCTTCTACTTCAAAGGCTGCTTGGGAATATGCAATAGTTTCACCATTGAATCCCTAAACTGATATTCTACACCTACAAGTTTATTATTTTTAAGTCCTAAGCTATTCCCTGATACTAGATCAGAGAAATAGATAAAGCATCCTGTCTGGTGCTATGGAAGTTAGCAAAGTGAAGGCCTCAAAGTTTCTTACAGTGAATAGTAATGATACTCTAATACCAGAAACCCTGCCCTAAACAATTTTTTTAAGTCCATTAAGAAATTTTTATCTAGCTGGGCGGTGGTGGCATACACCTTTAATCCTAGCATTTGGGAGGCAGAGGCAGGCAGATCTCAGTGAGTTCAAGGACAGCCTGGTCTACAAAGAGAGTTCCACAACAGCCAGGACTGTTATACAAAGAAACTAAAAAACAACAGAAAGAGAGAGAAAGATCTATTGCCTCTCAGCAGCCTGGCCTAGTGTGTCTGGTTTCAGGAGCAGATTAACAGCTGTGGTACAGGACAGTCATCAACAGTACCCCCACCCACACACAAGTACAGCCCAAGAACTGGAGGTAGTTCCTCTGCTAGGGGCCTACCTTTTGGGATTTTTGTTTTGTTTTGTTTTCTGAAAAACAAAAATGTGATGCCTGTCACCTTCATCAGCTGTCAGTGGTGGAGTCTGTAGTCTCTCCTTGAGATGGAGATCTATGGTGGGATAATGAGAATTGTTTACATTGCTTTATGTTAGATCTTTCTCATTCCTCACTTAGAGACATCTTAGGTGTCTGCCTTTTTTCCCAGGGGTAACTTCTGAGAACCATGGGTGGCTAAAACAGTAATGAAGCTATTTCCTGGTCCACAAATTATAACTGATTTCATTCTGTGTCCTCTGCTTTATTTTCTTTTTTGCATCCAGGGGATCTGTTCTGGAACCAGAAGGGACAGTAGAAATCAAATTCCGCAAAAAGGATTTGGTGAAAACCATGCGTCGGGTAGATCCAGTCTACATCCACTTGGCTGAGCGATTGGGTACGTCTGCTTGTTCTCCTGGCAAATCAATGAGCCATTCAGCTGATTTGTAATGAGTGCATTCATAGGTCAGGGGAGGAGGCACTGAAGCATTTGATCAAATTCATGATGATCTTTATTTACTATCCTCTATGTGGTAAGAACCCTGGTAGAATGAAATAGTGTGATAGGAGAGAAGGTAGATTACTTGAAAAAGAAAAGTCACATGATTTTTCTTCTGATATTTCCTTAAAGTGCAAATAACCCACTTAATGGGATGTTCTTGTAGAGTATCATTAGCTAGAGGTTGCTTTGGGAGGCAGGCTAATCAGGTGAAGAATATCTGCAACTTAAATATTTCTTATTTCTGTAGTCTCTGGACAGCCTGTCTCATTTCTGGGGGTTATGAGTCAGTGTCACATTATAGAAAAGCTAGTTTCTACCCAGACAGTATTCTGGGGTCAGCCTGAGCTACAGAAAATGGGAGTAAAGATTGTGCACTATATGCCTCGATATAGTGACTGCAGCAGTCATGCCCTTGGAGCATGTGCACATCGTGCATCTAGCCAGTTCTCTGTTGCTTGTGTGTTTTCAGAGCTCTTGGAAGAAGACTAAACTATAGGAGCCCTATAATGACTTTTGGATACTTTTAAAACACTGGTTTTCTTCCATTGAGCGACTTGCTATGTCAGTAAAGATTGCTTAGGATAATTTGTTTTGTTTTATTGTGTTTTTGTTTTTCTTTTTTTTTTAATTTATTTATTTATCAAGGATTTCTGCCTCCTCCCCACCACCACCTCCCATTTCCCTCCCCCTCCCCCGATCAAGTCCCTCTCCCTCATCAGCTGGAAGAGTAATCAGGGTTCCCTGACCTGTGGGAAGTCCAAGGACCGCCCACCTCCATCCAGGTTTAGTAAGTTGAGCATCCAAACTGCCTAGGCTCCCCCAAAGCCAGTATGTGCAGTAGGATCAAAAACCCATTGCCATTGTTCTTGAGTTCTCAGTAGTCCTCATTGTCTGCTATGTAAGTCCGGACTCCCATAGTGTTTTTGTTTTTCTAAAGGAATAGAAAGGTTATGTTTAAGAAGTAGTACAACCTAGTGAATGGGAGGAGCCAAAAGACGCCAGCTCATTTATGGTCCAGGGAACAGTTTAATGAAATACTATTTGGAGATTCTATTATCTTTACTATGTAGGATCAGACACCCTTCTGAGTGCCTATAGTGTTGAGGCTGCATGTCTAAGCAGTGGAACCTGGCCAAAAGTGGTGACTTGAGTTTCAATAATCAGTTTGTGCCCCCATTGTTTGCTGTCAGGTTACAGCAACCAAAAACTAACCCAGCCGCAGCCTGACCCTTCCTAGGGAAAGCACACGTACAGAAGGAAACTGGCAGAAGTTGTTCTGAAATCTATTGCCACCAGATTTGTTGAGGTATTTTCCCCCCTTTCTTTTCCAAACAGGATAATTACTTCTGACCAACCCCATACACTTTAATTAAAGTGACTGCAATCCAAGAGTGAGTTACTTACAACTGTACACAGCGAAGCTCTAAAAGCTTCAGCCACTGATAAGCATCTCACTTAGGTGGCTCATAATTGCTCCCGGCATCCAGTGATCGTCGCTGCTGTTTTACCAATAATTCTGTACAAAGGCAGCAATGCCACAATTGTAGGACACAAAGAATTGCCTAATTTTCTTTCATTTATTTTTGTTCCTTCTTTTTTTTTTCCCCTGGTTTTCTTTCTGGCCAATTTAAAATTTGTCAAAGTCGGTCTTCTTCTGGATCACTGCCCTTTGATATTTCGCGCACTCCATTTGCCACAAACAAGCCGCGGGGCCGCAGTTCATGCTGACTCTAGCAGAAGCAGAGAGAGCCCCATTTATCTTGCACTGCCTGCTGAATTCCTACTCATTAACTGGGGGTTCACTGCCTCTTTTTAACCCCCCAATGGCTGTTATCATCCCTTTGAGTAACAGGGTGGTAGTAAGAGGATCCTCTCCACATCTGTGTGCACAAGAACTGGGTGGTGAGGGGTGTGGGGCCAGAGCTTTCTTCTCACAGAAGCACCTTTAACTATAGAAGCATGTGTAGGGAAGAGGGAGGAGACTCCCAAATGATGGCCATTTAATCATTTGTTAGGAATCATCTCATTATCAATTTCCTATCTATGCTGAAGAAAATCATATTTAGTTAACCTTGACCAAACAATGACATTCAAAAAAGAATCTGTGCCCAGCATTTGGGAGTCAGAGGAAGGTGGATCCCCGAATTCAAGGGCAGCCTGGTCTCCAGAGAGAATTTCAGGATAGCAGGGCTACTCAGAGAAACCCTGTCTCAAAAAAAAAGACGACGACGAATGAATGAATGAATTTATAGTCTGCTAAATATGAAGCAAGCTCTGACCCAAGGTATCTTGACATAAATTAGAAATAGTTGTCTAAGCACTGATATGTTACTTACAGGTATTTGCAGCCTTTCGGAGACTACTCAAGTAGTTGTGATGTAGCAAATTGGCTTGAATGCACTACAACATAATAGAAACCCAATGTGGGGAGAGTTTATACTGTATTCTGACTTCTTTCACAATCCCTTACCAAAAGACTACCAAAATACCTTTTACAAAGTAGGTAAAAATGACCTTATTTTTCAGATTGGGAAATTGAAGCAAAAAAAGTAAGATTAAATGAGTCTTCCACAATATACAATAAATGTTCGTGAGGGTACAGAATAGAATTCTCAATCCCTAAGCTGAATACTGAGCCTGGTCTAAATCAAACAGGGATTCTATCCCTTTGTGAGCTAAAACCAACTGCACAGAGGAAATCTGATTTAGGAGAAAGCCTATGGGAGTGGTTGTTATCTTGTGTTTCTGATCTCCTTCCAAGTCAGCCTCTGTACTGGGGAGCATTCACAGAGCACCTAGACTAACCGGTGGAGACTGCACAAAATTACAGTTCATTCTCTAAGGATATGAATAATAATTTCTGAACAGTTAACTTCATCTCTTCCAAATTCTTTATTTGATAGATACATGACATAAGAGAGCTAAGGATTGAAATCAGGAGTTTACTTTTTTTTTAAATGAGTTTTTAACCATTTTCTGTGGCTGGTTTGGGTAAGAAGTTTGCAGATCTATAGTAACAACAGCAAAATAATTGCCCTTAAAAGTAAGTGAACTAAGTTCAGATAGCAGAATGTCTCATTGCTGAGCCAGTTCTGACCCTGTGTTCTCAGACTTGCTAACGTCATCGAAGGGAGGATTACATCTGATCATTTTGGACTTAAGGAAATCAAATTCCTTCCCTGGAAACAGAGTCCCAGTCTTCCAGTGTCAATCCCTGTGCTGCCTCTCAGAACCAGAGCAGAGGAATGGCTGGGGAGCAGAAGTGCTGTGCTAGCCTGGCCTTTGCTGAACTGTGAGCCGGGTTCTCCCATAGATCTTTATTGAGCCTCCTCTTTACATGCAGAGTGAAATGACGTATCAATTTAGATGGAGACAGAACTATGCAGCCCAAGTGCAAAGCAGTTATTAGCTTCCTGTTGTCCCTTTCCCTCAGTACAGCAAGCACCCGGGCAAAGGAGTCAGGTAGGGAGACCCTTGTTCTCTGTCATGGCCCTGTTCCCAAACAGCTGGGCACCCTGCCATGTAGCTCCATAGTTCTTCCCATATGAAACCTCCCTGATGGCTGACACGTTCAGCGCCTTCCTGGCCCTCGCTTGATCCTTCAGGCCTAACTAGCACCCAGCATGCCTAATGACCTGAGGTACCTGGTGCAGTTGAAGATTTGTGCAGTTGCAGATATGCATGTAGAAACTTCCAGAATGCCTTTCTCCAGAGCTACCTCTTTATCAACAAGAATGACCTGGAAAGGATTATCTTGGGTGGTGGAGATTCAGGGTTACTGTCAAATCATGCATTTTCCTACCCCTTCAAGCTGTTATCAACTAAAAAGACCCAGTATTGCTTTTCTGAGGCAGAAAGAGGATCTGCCTCGGAAGTTGACACTAGGAAATAAAGATGTCCCAGTTTATATGCCTTGAAAGTGGTGTCTCCCCTGTAGTGCTTGGAGTGTCCTGTGTGGTGAGGAAGCTGAGGGAAGTATTTTTTTTTGTCATGAAAGTAAATGAGATCTTACCTTAAGTTGGTAGTAGCTAAAAACCTACCCTCACTTTAATTCAAAGCCTGCTTGGCTTGATGAAATTTAGTGAGACTGTGACATTTATGGGGGAGCTGTTTTAGTTTGATCCCAATCCAATTCAATTAATTACACTTCAGAAGCACCTGTGTGCCCCCTCCCCCATTCCCACTCCCACCTTCCACCCCACTCCTGCCAGAAAGGTATGATTCACAGTTAGGACTTGGCAGGGATTTTGTTCATTAAATCCAGGCCTCTCTCTACCTGAAGACCATTGTCAGAATATGTCCAAGGCCCTCTTCCCTACTTGTTCTCAATTGGCCCAGATTCCTGTCAGATTTAGGGAGAACAGATTAGGGAGAGAAAATAACAAAGGCTGTAGAGAGATCTCTACACCAGAGTTCAGAAAATTCTCCGTTGTTTCCTCACTTTCTCATGTGGCCATGTCTGTGTGAGGTAAGGGGGCAGAATTGAAGGGAGAATTATTCTATTTTTATTCTTATTTGGAAGTCTGAGTTAATATAATGGTTATTTAAATATGAACAAGCGATTACTAACACTACTGCAAGGAACTTCAGGATCAGACATCCCCTGAGAAGATCTCACTTAGAATCAAAATGCAATGCTATGCAGTTGTATTTAGGTAGGTGTGCCCCCTTTTGAAAAAACAAAAGCAGACATGAAAATAGGACTGTGGATCAGGGGAAACCTAGATACACTGAGAAAAATTATTCCCATTACAGAAGGATTATTTACTTTACCAAAGGACTCACTACAAAGTTCATTCTAAATAGCTCCCTTGGGGCACTTAAAACAAGGTCTGATTTACAGTTTCTCAAGAATGGTTTTTGTGGGTTTTGGCTTTTGGTTTTTTTGCTTTTTAAAGCACTCCTGTTATGGATATAGAAATATGGAGATACTTTACATGATTTTTTTTTTTACTATCTTCATAGAGGAATTTTTTCCCAACAAAGAAAACATGAGTGCAGCCGGGCGTTGGTGGTGCACGCCTTTAATCCCAGCACTCGGGAGGCAGAGGCAGGCGGATCTCTGTGAGTTCAAGATCAGCCTGGTCTACAAGAGCTAGTTCCAGGACAGGCTCCAAAACCACAGAGAAACCCCGCCTCGAGTGCATAGTTCTTCTAACTGCTACTTGTATTGATGCCTTTGATCCTGAAGAAGAATTCAGTTATTGTGGCTTTTCAGTATCAAGACCCAATATCTGTGGTGGTCAGGAGCCCTGCAGGGAGGGTAATCCAGCTCTTATCTCTTGTATATCTCATATTTAACCAATCAAAGCAAACTTCTTTTTTAAGATAATGAAGAAGAGTCTATAAAAGTTAAAATTAAGCTTAGGTTTAAAATAAAAATTAAAAGTTAAAAGTTAGATTAAATTTTTATAGCCCCTTTATAAGGAAAGTTAAGAATGTTTTGTTTTTAAAAACTTTAATATTGGGCTGGAGAGATGGCTCAGCAGTTAAGAGCACTGACTGCTCTTCCGGAGGTCCTGAGTTCATTTTCCAGCAACCTTGTGTTATTTCACCACCATCTATAATAGAATTTGATGCCCTTTTCTGCCATGCAGGTATACATGCAGAACCCTCATACATAAAATATAAATAAATTAAATTTTTAAAAATTTTATCTTTAATATTTTTTTAAATAAAACTTTATCCCCATTTCTCAGATTAGGGTTGTAAACGAGAAGCTGCACTTAGACCGAGGGGTGTGCTTTCTGAGGGTCATTATTCTTGGTTTTAAAACTCCTCCCTGTGTCTGCTAGGACCTAGGGTAGGGCTGACCCTCACCTGCCACCTTCTGTGTTAAACAGCTGCTGCAGAAGCCAGTAGCTCCTCTGGTGGTACTGCTTGTCCTGGCTTCAGGTATGGCTGCTGGCTGCTGGCTGCTGGCTTCGGATACATGTAGATCAGTTTAAGCTGTTTTAAAGTCCCAGAATTATAGCTGAAGAAATAGCACAGTAGTTAGATCACTTGTTACTCTTCCAGAGGACCAGACCACGCACACACATGGTAGCTCACAGCACTTGTAACTCCAGTTCTAGAGGATCTGATGTAGGCCTGATCTGACCTGTGTAGGTGCCAGGTCCACATGTGGTACACACACACATATAAATGAAGCACTAATACAGATAAAACAAATGAATCTAAAAGAATACATAAAGATCCAGGACTATGGCTAGACTCTGTAGGCCACAACCCCCAGCTCTGGTTTCCTGGCTCTGTAGCATTGAGCAAGTTACTTGTCTCTTAGTCTCCTCATCTTTGAGGTCATGACCTTTCAGGTCTAATGTGTTAGAGTAAATGGAAGCATCATACGTAGCTTCTCAGTGATATTAGCTCTTCACACTTGATTAGGCTAGCGATGCCTCATCTGTGTTTAACTCTTGTATGTTGGTTCTATAATCATAAGGTTTGGTGTTTTAGGATTTAATGGGAACTTGGATTTTGTGAAGGGACAGGAGCAGCATACCTTTCTCCTGTTTCAGCCTTTGCCTAAGGCAGGACTCCAGAAGAGAATGGCTGTAGAGCATATTCTTAAACACACATACACACTCTCACACACACACTCACACTTACTTTCCTAAAAACCCTGAGGCCCTGCAATCTGGCTAGAAAAAGAAAGAAAACCATTCCAAGATATTTAATTGTACAGGGAGCTTACAGGATTGATCGTGAGCTTAGTTTTTTACAATAGTCCAGTGAATAAGAAATGCTCCTGACAAACGATCAATGATAGGATAATCACTCTTCATCCCCTCCTCATTCTTACCTTCTTTCTTCCAGGAGAACAGGGTTCAGAAGTCAAAAATCTTTATAGACGCCGCTTTTAAATTAAGCAGAAAATAGACATTGACGTATTTGTTAATCTCCCCTAAATCATTACCGGGGCTGGCTGCTGTGCTACAGCAGGCCCTCCGTGTACAGCACAAGGGTAGCACCCACCTGAGAGCAGCCTTCTGCTCCTAGGACATAAAAGATTAGAGACACTTTTCCTCAAAACAAAACACACAGACTCTGGACCTTCTTACATGTTTAAGTCTTCTCAACACCTCTCCTTGCCCTGTTTCTTTTCTGAGGTGGCCTTTGGGAAACACTGCCTCATTTTCTAACTCCCGAGAAAACAAGAGAACCATAGTATTTATTTCATTATTCCATTGAAACTCTAGACTAGCACAATTGGCCTGCGCTCCCCCACTCCTCCTAAGGCTCTCTTCAGCCTGTAGTTCCTCCTCCTGCATCCAAGTGTTGAGGCTCCTCTTAATTCTGCAAACACAAGGAACCAACAGTCCAGCTACTGTCAGGAGATCTGCTTGGCCACTTTTGGTACCATTAAGGAGGACAAACACAGGCATTGGGGGTGGCCAGACCCAGGTGTAAATTCTGACTATGTTACTTACCAGCTAGGTGCCACTTTACATTTCAGAGCCTCTTCTTATTCTGGTTTGTAAAATGGATAGTTTGTCTATAAGGAGGGTATAAGGATCAGAGATAATGTATGTGAAGCGACCTGGAAAATACTTGGCAGCACTGAAGGATTCAGCTTAGCAGCAGGGTTAACAGCTGTCCAGCCTAGGTCTGAATCATGTGTGTGTTGACTTATGAGGTCTATGATCCTGAAAGCCTCATGTGCAGGCCTGACGCACAATAAGTGGCATGTTATATATGGCCCATGTAGATGCATACGTGCGTTCAAGTACAATGTCAGCTGCTTACCTAGAAGAAGAATCTTGAAGGGTTTGGAGTTCCCTGCTGAACTTTCTTCATGAAAGTCCTGCCATTCTTGAGGGCCCAGCATTTTTACATCTTCAACCTCATAGTAAAGGAGAAGCTCCTTTAAATCTTGGTGCTGCTGAGAACATGGCAGTCGTTCTTTTGTCTTCGCTACACAATAGGACTAAGGTGACTTCCACATGACTTAGCCTGAAATGGAAGGGTAAGAAGTAGTAGCCCTCTGCAAGTAAGAAAGGCAGTGTGACACTGTCCAACAGCTTCAGGGCAGTTCTGCCCTGAGTCCTGGCTGTCACTTTCTTGATCTGTGGCCTTGATGACCCATACAAGTTCTTGGTATCTGTATGTTTACTTGTAAGATGCTAAGAAGAACAGCCTCAGGAGTTGGTAAGACTAAATGGGGTCTGAGACAGCAGGTCAGTGACTGCTTCTCACAGGGGTTTTTTGTTGTTGTTGTTGTTGGTTTGTTTTGATTTTCGAGACAGGGTTTCTCCTTAGCTTTTTTGGTTCCTGTCCTGGAACTAGCTCTTCTAGACCAGACTGGCCTTGAACTCACAGAGATCCGCCTGCCTCTGCCTCCCGGGTGCTGGGATTAAAGGCGTGCGCCACCACCGCCCAGCTTTTCTCACAATTTTAAAATGGAGAGGTGGAGCTAGGCATCCAAAAAGTCACGTAAAATAAAACTAAATGCTAGAGACCCATCCTTGCTTAGTTAGCATTTGCTTATGTGTGATACTTCCGGCTCACACAGCAGCCCAAAGCTATTCATAGCATATGATTCGTAGTGGCATAAAAAACAAGAGATGTTCCCACACAGGCATATGCTTGAAACAGGCCTTTCTCTGCTGCAGCACATCACCTGTGCTTGTGTATTTGTCAGCGTTAGTGACAAAACGTATCAGATAACTGCAGCACCAGGGATGTCACCTATTGTTCCTTCAGTTAGATGTACTCAGCTTTGCTGGGTGGGCAGATAAATTTTCATTATTGATTGCAGACCCCACTCTGAAAGTAATTAGGGAGGGAAGCACAACATAGCAAGACCTCTACTAAAACCCAGTAGATGGAGATGGTCTTCCTTGTAACAAGAGCATCATCTCAGATGAAGTGATGGTACTGTGTGTTCCATGCTTAGCAGTCCACACAGGATCTGCTCTTCTCTTTCCCTGTTTCCTCTCTTTTAGTCTAAGACCTAGAGTTTTGTCACCTGTTCAGGGATTAGGTCAGGACTGATCTAAGTTACATGAATCTGGTTCTACTTGGTTGAATTTTACTACTTTGAGTTTAAGAATATTCAAATCTGACATTAGAAGCTAAGGAATACAGCAGCTTACGACTTAGCAGTGATCTTAGTGCTTAGCAGTTTCACAGGCACCTATTGAGGACTGGCTAAAACCAGAGCTGCTGGCTTATACTCTTGTCCCAGGGGAAGCTCACCTACAAAATTCTATATTTGGACTAGTCCAACTACTCTAATGGTGGGCATGGTATCTTGACTGTGGGGATAGAGGAGCCTTGCTGTTGGACAGTGAACTGCTGAGAGAGGTACAGACCTTCAGGTGGTCACTTTTCCTGTTTAAAGGAGACCTGGAGAGCAGGATTGCCACCACTACTTTCATACTCATGACCTGTAGGGAAAAGAAGACACATGGGCTCTCTGTGACAAAGCAAGGACAGGAGTACTATCTCACAGAGTCTGTTATGTAGCAAAGAGTGATGCAGTGGAAAGCCAGGTCCTAGAGGGAAGGACTGTGACTACTTCTGTGCCAAGATTCCTGATCCTGCAGTGTGACAGGCAGGTTTATATAATTGCAGGCACCCCAGAGCTAAGCCCCACTGAGCGGAAGGAACTGGAGAACAAGTTGAAGGAACGGGAGGAGTTCCTAATTCCCATTTACCATCAGGTAGCTGTGCAGTTTGCTGACTTGCACGACACACCAGGCCGGATGCAGGAGAAGGGTGTTATTAATGTAAGTACCACAGTTGCCATTTCTGACTTATCAGAGCCCTGCAAGTGACATAGGCCCACAAGTAGGGAGCTGCTAGAGCCATATCAACACAGCTTATGCAGATCAAACCATTTCAGATTTTTTAAAAATATTTATTATTTATTATGTATACAATATTCTTTCTCTGTGTATGCTTGCAGGCCAGAAGAGGGCACCAGACCTCATTACAGATGGTTGTGAGCCACCATGTGGTTGCTGGGAATTGAACTCAGGACCTTTGGAAGAACAGGCAATGCTCTTAACCGCTGAGCCATCTCTCCAGCCCCCCATTTCAAATTTTTTAAGAGATATTTCCCCCTTTCTGTATCCACTGCCATCTAAAACAAAATGATTTAGGTTTCCATGGAATCCTCAGGCAAGCTCTTCATTGGTGAACAGCAAAACAGGTGATCCTCAGACTGGATTATTACAATGTCAAAGTTATGGTGATAGCTAATTCACCATTGATCTGCATGAAAGTTGAGCTGTCTGCTCAGAACATATTTTTCCCTTTCTAGTTCTCTGGGAATTTAGCCTCTTCCTCAGAACTACAATCATGTGTAGGATAGCATTTGCCAGAATACTGGCTGTGCACAGTGTTCTGTGATTTTAGGGATGTACTGGGGGTGTAGGGAGTTTAGGCCATCTTTGGGGTCTCTAAAGGGCTTTTCTGGAGAGTGGCTTTTTATGGCTGTGGGGTTTCTTCAGATAGAGTGCTAGTGCCAGAATGTCTACACTAATTCCTCTGTGCTCTTCTGGGAGTCTAGGACATCTTAGATTGGAAAACATCCCGTACCTTCTTCTACTGGCGGCTGAGGCGTCTCCTGCTGGAGGACTTGGTCAAGAAGAAAATCCACAATGCCAACCCTGAATTGACTGACGGTCAGATCCAGGCCATGTTGAGACGCTGGTTTGTAGAAGTGGAAGGCACAGTAAAGGTAGGTGAAGCACCTACAAACCTTGATGCTGTACAGCCAACCATGAGAGTTACAAAGGTTGTCAGCTAAGAATCTTCAGGCCTTTAGGGGTAGGGAGTACAAGGAACCTAAAACCCAGATCCTCTACCATTCCAAATTACAGCCAAATAATATGCTATGATACGTTAGAAAAGCTAGAAGAGCCCATCTGCAGCCCATATAGTCATTCAGCAAACCGTTTTGAACACTTAAAACATGCCAGACACTGAACTAGACCCTGGGGACTTAACAGTGAGAAGCAGTATGCCTGCCCTCAGAGAGCTTGTGTTGTCCTACCCAGCAGCAAGGCTGGTATTAAACCCAACAAAGAGCATAGTCATATTGCACAGAGTAGATACCCAATTTTGAAGTTGGAAGAGCAAGATTTCTGGAGGAAGGGATGTCTCAACAGAGACCTAATAAACCAGAAGAAAAGTTGTGTTGGTGGAGCAGGGGTAGAAAGAATGCTCCAAGCTGAAGCAGTTGTGTGTTCAAGGTATGCTAGCAAAGTCAGCATGTATCTGGCAGGATGACTCAGAGAATAGTTGACTAGGTAGAAACCCAACTGCCTGAGCTGCAGAGGTGTCTGCACTGTCTGGAAGATGGTTGTAAGCAGCCGAATTACACTCCTCAGGAAGCCTAATAGATGTGATGATCTCACACACACATGCACACAAACGATGCTAAGACTATAGTTTTGGTTTTACATCTGAGCTGGAAGAACATGCCTGCCCTGCCAGTAGGAATGCATCTGGCATCATCTTAGGGTGATCTCATAGAAGGGCCTCTTAACAAGACAGTGTACCCAGTGTTCTTGCATTAAAATTGCAGACAGGACAAGCCTGAAGTCAACATTCGTCCCTGGGCTTCACAAAACAGTCCACAGGAAATAGGGAAGGAAAAGCTAAACCTTTATGTCTACATTTTTATTAAGTAAAATTAAGGGCAAATGTGGGTGGCTAAGGGAAAGAGCTCTTGCTTGTATGATGTGTGCACCCCTGAATTAGAGTCCCAAGGAAAAGATTAACCTTTTTTAGTGTTACTATATACATTTTTAAAAACATTTATTTTGTGTGTCAGTCTGGGCATGCCACAGTTTACATGGAGAAGTCATAAGATGACTTGAAGGAATTGGTTATCTTCTTCTACTATGTTGGTTCATGGGATCAAACTCAGGACTTCAGGCTGGACAGCAAGTGCTTTTCACCACTGAGCTATCTTGCCGGTCCTGTTTTATCAGGCTACACTAAACAGATATATTTTGTAATATATTACCTATGTGATCAAAATCTTTGGCGATTGTCGGATATTGATGGAGAGTTGATTAGTTGGTGGTGGCATGAAGTGCCTTGTCTTACAGAGGGTCACTCCAGTCTCCTCATGCTACCTGGAGTCTTTGCTAACAACTTTTCTTATCAAGGAACTGTAAGACTCGCTGTCAGTTTTAAACCCAGTCATGTGGAGTGTTCTAAGAGTCACCTTTGTGTTAAGTCTGCCTGTTTCTTTATGATTGGAAAGCTTCTTGGATAAATATTTCAGATGTGCAGCAGGGGAGTGGGACATTCTCTGACATTTGGTTGAGGTTAAGGTCAGTCTGTGGCATCATAATTGAGTGAGACAATTTTGTCAGTGGCTACTCGCAGCTTCTAGTGGAAGTTGGCATTGAAAGTCATGCAAGTGTAAAATAAGAGGTTGTTCTCCAGTTAAGAGTGGTCGGCTAGGTAAATGGAGTGTGTGTGTGTGGCCCATACGCCTCCCTACCACATTAGTCACTAATGGACATGCACAGCCTCGGTGGGCACAAGGATGAGGAGAAGGAATAGCCTCCCTCCAAGCATGAAGTGAATAGATAGGTCCCCTCACTTACTCTTAGTGGCATCCTCCCAGGGTGCAGTGTGTCTAAAGAAACAGGCCATTGCTATCTCTCATCAATGGAAGCTGTGTGTGCACAGGCTCCTTGCTGGATTGAGTGCAGAAGACACTGCAGGCTCACAGCTCAGGAAGAAGCTGTCTGCACACTGAGTACCAGTTGATACTATTTCCCTTGCTTGTGTTTACAGAAGATTGCCTTTCCCGTGAGCTCTCATCCTAGGAGACAGGGGAAAGAGAAAGGAAGGACAAGTGATCCTGTGAAGTCAGGACATATGGCTTTGAAACCTCCTGCCACATTCTGCAGGCTCAGCAGGCCCTGAGTGTAGGATAGGTGATAAAATCTGCAGCGCCCTTGAGAGAAGAAAGTGCTGCAGTGTTTAAGGTGTAGAGTTGCCTCTGAAGAGCTACTATATAAGCTGCCTGATGTTAAGAAGTGGCTGAGAGCACTCTGTATGGTGGCAGGGTCTTCAAATAATGACAGATTTCATGTCTGTTTCCCTCAAATGCAAAGACTGGTAAAGTCCTCTTGGGTACCAAGACCTTTGCTGCTGTTACTGGTAAAGAAGGCATGTAGTGACAGGCATTTATTAGCCATGTTTTGTATTGTTTTCCCCCAGAGATTTTGTTTTCTTGATCCTGGCAAAAGATTTTAGAATGGAAAATTGAGTGATATGAATCTTTTGTTCCCCTTAGAGACCTCCATCCCATGAGCTCTAGGGTTGCACCTGGATCCACTGGGCAGCCATGTTGTAGGAAGTAGTTGGGTTTATAGTTCATGGTCTCACCGTGGGTAAAAGCAACAGCATCGCTACAACTCCCTAAGGAAAAGGTTCCAAGAGCTGTGGATTGAATTTGGTTTTGCAAACATGGCACTTGCTTGCTTCATGGGGATGGTTTCTCTCTTGATTTCTAGCTCCACAATTTGAAATATGCAGTTTTCCCAATAGGCTAATTGGTTCTCTGCCTGAAGACTCTGACAGGAGAAATCACAATTAAAACATTGCATGGAGCCGGGCGGTGGTGGCGCACGCCTTTAATCCCAGCACTCGGGAGGCAGAGGCAGGCGGATCTGTGTGAGTTCGAGACCAGCCTGGTCTACAAGAGCTAGTTCCAGGACAGGCTCCAAAACCACAGAGAGGCCGGGCGATGGTGGCG
>NC_022014.1:14631847-14643247 GCF_000317375.1 Microtus ochrogaster | reverse complement strand
AAAAAAAAAAAAAAAAAAAACCCACAGAGAAACCCTGTCTCGAAAAACAAAAAAAACAAACAAACATTGCATGGAGCCAGGCAGTGATTGTACATGCTTGTAATCCCAACACTTGAGACCAGCCTGGTCTATAGAGTTTCAGGACAACTGGGGCTACACAGAGAAACAAAGACTTTGCTTGGAACATTGGGGAACAAATGTAAATATTTAGGATCTCACAAACTCACTTAAAAAGAAGTTCCTAGCTTCTATTTTGATTGGACACATAATTTGAGCCTCCATTCCCTCATGTATCAATGTTTATGGTGTCACAGGACTCAGTGGGTTTAAATGTCAAAAGTAAAGCATGTTATACATTAAATAGCAGCCAGACATGATAGAGCATACCTTTAATCCCAGAGCTCAAGGATGTGATCTTCTATGAGTTCGGGTTAGCCAGGAATATATGGTGAGAGCCTGGGGGTTGGGGGAGAGGATGAGAGAGAAAGAGAGCACATAAGCAAAGTCAAAGCATGAGACTAGGTGAACTGACTCATTCTGGAAGGACTACCAGACTCACACTAGTGTCCCCAGGGCTTAATGCCCTAATTCATTCTAATTGTCCAGTTACCCACTTCCTCTTATTCTGGAGTTCCAATGGAATGAGGATCAGAGAGAGCATTGTTGATAAGGTCTTTACTGTCTCATGCACCCACAGATGGCCTGGTGTATCAGCGAGGGATGAGGTAAGGGGAAAATAAGCAAGAATTGCCTGGCCCAGCCATAAAATCTAGCAAGCCACTGTTCACATGGTCTTTTGGTGTTGGGCCGCAGAGACTCTGAAAGAAATCACATTGCATCTTGGGCTTTAGAAGGTCATAACCTTAGAAACATAGATACATTAAAAGCAACTTCCTTTATAGGATGTATATGTCTACACCAGGTATTTCTCCAGCTGGTAGCATCTCTAAGTAACTCACATGGTGAAGTCATTTGTAGGCGTGATAGTCGAGGCTCACAGCCACCAGGTTGTGCCCTAGTCACTCCCTGGACCTGTACAACTATTGCTTAGGGAGAGCTTAACAGCTGTCCAGTGCATTAGAAGTGAACCTTTTCAAACAGGTCATTTAGATTTTGTAAGCTAGACTAATTATTACATATAATTAGTGAGGCTGAGTGGTGCCTGATATACTTACTTATCCATTGATGCAGAAAGAGAGTTGTCTGATGAACGTGTAAGGCAAGCCAGTGTTGTGATGTTTAATTGTTGATATTTTATTGATATTAAGATGCTCTGGCTGGGATGTAAGGCGGACGATATGGGCCCAAGGCTGTCGTGGGGCTAGCAGCCCAGCATTTCACACTTGTTTAAGATCTACTCTGGAATCCTAGGAAGGCAAATAGCTACATTTTTTATAATTCTAAGGAAGAAAGTGATAATGGCTTTCCCCCTTGGAACTGCCCTTCCTCATGACTGGATTAGTGAGTCTTATGGCTGTCCCAGAAGGCAGCTTGCTTTTCCTGAGTGCAAGAGAATAGCTTAGAGCATGGTAAGCCCTCCCAGACAGATTGAGGGAAAACATAGCACTGTGTGTACAAAAGTTTGTTTCTTTTTGCTAAAATTTAATTGGTTAGAACTCAGAGTCCTCTGTCTTCATGTACTGTGGGCTTCAGACTTGGTGGTGTCATCCAGTTGTGTCCGGAATAAACAGCATGTTTTATTTGCAGGGTCCATATTTTTAGAATCTAAAAACTTGGAATGTGTTGCTGTCTGTTATTCTGCCTGGGGACTGTTTTAAATGTTTAAACACCTACTGTAGTTTGTGCCTGCAGGAGGGGAAGGCAGGAGTATTTACTCTAGAGGGTAGCTGCCTTTCTCCAATGTGGTGTGTGAGCATCGTTAGAAGCCAGCATCTCGTTAGCAAATACATTACACCAATCAAGGAGAGTTATCTTAAGCCACAATTAATCTGCTCCCTGGCATATGTTGATAGCAAAGCATCATGCTGTTTCTTAATTAAAAGCAAACGGATTAAAAATGATTAATAAGAGTATTAAATATTCTCCTAAACTAAAGGCTTTGGAACTCCTAAGTGAATCTAGTTGGGTTTTGTTTGGTTTCCTTCTGAAGCTCAAGAAGCCGCCATTGTTTTATTTTTTTGCACCTCTCTCCAACAAATCCTTCTAAGTTGGGGAAGCTGTGAAGTCCTCTAGCCACAGGGAACTCTTTTAATCACCAACAGTGGAAACGGCCAAGTTTATAAAGGTGCCAGTGGCTGGAGTCCAGGTATAAAGTAGACCACATGAGCAAGGCTCATTGTCAGCAGGGCTAGCTACAGCTTTCCTGTGGAGCAAAAGCATTTCCCTATTGCAGACCCTCGGAGAGGAGTACTCCCAAGTAAAACATGGAGGTGGGTAGTTCCCAGCTTGTTCTGTGAGGGAGAGCTGATCTCTGTCAGAGATGCCCAAGGTGAGCAAATCCAGAGCCAGGAAAGAGACAAGACTGCTGGAAAAGGCTCACTACTGACATTAATCCTGGGAACCTGTGATTCAGCATAGTAAACAATCGGGCACAGCCAGCCCACCGACTAAGTCAGGGGAGGAAGTGAGTCTGAAAGGAAACCATAGTTTGGTTGGTTGCTTTTGTGAGACAGGGTCTCACTCTGTACCCTTGGCTAATCATAACTTAGTGTATCCCAGGCTGGCCTTGGACTCCCTATCCACCTGCCTCAGCCTTACAGGTGCTAGGATAAAAGGTGTGAGCCACCACACCTAGCAATAAAAGGTATTTTTAAAAGCATGCAGTAGGTGAGAAGACAGCCCAGTTTCCTGATGCTGGATGCTTTTTTTGTGAATGTTTACTCCGCACTATGCAGGGCCTGAGGTTACAGCTGTGGCTTTTGTGCCATTGCTTGTGTCTATCTGGATTTTCTGAAGCCACAACACAAGCCTCAGAGTCCCTACAGTGCCCACCTATTAAATTACAGCGCCAAACTCATTGTCATTCTGACTTTGACTTCGTTAGTGATAACAGAAAAGGATAGCGCACCTTTAAATGACGAGCTTTGTGTTTAATTACCCAAACAAAATGACATAAATATGAATGAGCCCTAATGGTGGTACTTGGTTTTCCGGAAACCATTAACAAAACGATTCCTAAATGATTTGTAAAGAAATGAGAGAAGAGAGCAAGGAGAAGGCTATTAGGCTTCTAACATACTCCTGAATTATTATGTAGTCAGCTGCCTCAGAAATACTTCGCTAAATGATCTTGAAAGAAAGGAGGCGAGAGGTGGGCTGTTGAGACTCTCAGGGCTACAGACTTCTTGACCCTCTGCAGTGCTCTCATAGCTAATAAAGTGGGGTGGGTTTCTGGCTTGGTGGTAACACTGCAGCAACAAGACATCCCTCCATATCAGTATCCATGTTGTGTGTTGCCCTCTACGTCTTGCTCCCATGTGTCCTTTAAAGAAGTGGTCCAGCCACAGAAGGCTTTCCAGCTAGGGAACGAAGGCACAAACAGAGCCTCGTCTGCCACATCTTGCTGGAACTGGAATTGCACTTCAGGATCAGTGTCTCCGTTCTTCCAAAAAGAGACAGCCACATACATCTTTCCCTCCCAGTCACACTCTTAAGTACCCTGCTCCTCGCAGACCTACTGTTGTGGGACAGTAGAGAACAGAGTCTCATAGGACAGACTCCCATGTGAGTGCCTGAAAATCAAAGGAAGGAAGAGAGAGGAAGGCAGCTCCCGCCTGGGAACCTGCCCCCTCCTCCCCAGACCTGAACAGTAAAGGAGAATTGTGAACAATGTTTTTATGCCAAGAAAGTTTTTGAGATCCTGGGCAATCAGGTTTCCAGGACTAGTCCATGGCATTTGACCAGGACTTGATTGTTTGCAGGCTTACGTTTGGGACAATAATAAGGACCTGGTGGAGTGGCTGGAGAAGCAACTGACAGAGGAAGATGGTGTCCGCTCAGTAATAGAGGAGAACATCAAATACATCAGCAGGGACTACGTCCTCAAGCAGATCCGCAGGTGAGGCCACCAGCAGGGTCCTTGAAAAGTTTTATAATAAACTATGAGATAGTGCTGCTCTGATCCCTATGGTTCCCCTGTCTGGAACTGCTATAGTTGACCAATAGATGCAGAAATATCCCTGAGACACAGCTCTTTCTCAGCTGATTTTTACACATGCATTCACTCTAGGTACAGATACTCAAATCAAGTGGATGATTTTGAAAGGCAGGAAGGCTGACATCTCCTTGGGAGATGTCCATAAAACTACTTGGAAATATATTACTGAGGGAAAAGCTGCAAAGTAGAAGCTAGCACTAGTAATTCGCCTGTCATTTAAATGTTTACCTTATCAAAATTGTGTGCAACTCTCTAAGGACAGAAATTCTCCTATGTGGCTACAGTAAAACCATCAACTTTGGTAAGTTACTGACTAAATGCTTTTATGGAGAGTTTTCCCTATGAGCATGGGCTCAGTGCTAGAGCACATTGGTACCCCCAGCATTGCCTTGCCCCAGTCCTCCATTTGTAGAACATCACTTATTTTTAGGCTGTCTAATGTTTCTCTGTGGTTTGAGTTCTGTATTGTATCTGTATCACATGTGTGATATTCTGTCCATCACAGAGTAGCCCCACTGAAAGTCACCCAAAGTTCATATGCCCCTGGTGTTAATTTCTATCATCTAGCCAAGCTGTTTCTGGATTTCACCACTGTATAATTATTGACCATCACCCCCTCTGCCTTGCTACTCACTAACTAACCTGTGGGAAGACACTTGCAGGCCAGAGAAGCTATCTTGCCTGAAGAATCTTTACTGTGAACTGTACTCTGCTTCCCCAATTATGCCCTCACTTAAACTCTGTAAGCAGCAGTTCCTGTCTTCCCTGATACATTTCTACATTATTGATGTAGACTAGGAAATTCCTACTTCCTTTATTTTAGGGTTTACTTCTGGGATATATGGCATCAAAATAATGCATATTTGTCTAGAAAGGGCCCTTCATTCAGGCACCTTTGTCAGTGTGTCCCTGTGGACTGAGGTGTCTGTCCTGCCCAGTTCCCACAGTTGTTAAGTCCCAAAGAAATCACACAGAGGTCTACATTAATTATAAACTGATTGGCCTAGTATCTCAGGTTTCTTATTAACTCTTTTAACTTATATTAGCCCACAATTCTTATCTGTGCTAGCCACATGACTTGGTACCTTTTTTGGCAAGGCAGTCACATCTTGGTTCCTCTCTGTCTGGATGACAACTGTAGAATGACTTTTCCTCATCCAAAAATTCTCCTGTTCTCATTGCTCCGCCTATACTTCCTGCCTGGCTACTGGCCAATCAGCATTTTGTTAAAAAATAATACAAGTTACAGAATAAAAGACCATTTTCCCATGACATGTCCCCACTGTTTTTGTTTTGGGGTTTGTTTATTTATGTTTTCCTTTATTTTTTATTTTTTGGTTTTTCGAGACAGGGTTTTTCTGTGGCTTTGGAGCCTGTCCTGGAACTAGCTCTTGTAGACCAGGCTGGTCTCGAACTCACAGAGACCCGCCTGCCTCTGCCTCCCGAGTGCTGGGATTAAGGTTTTTTCAAGACAGGGTTTTCCTGTGTTGCCCTGGCTGTCCTGGAGCTCAGAGGAGTTGCCTGTCTCTGCCTCCCGAGTGCTGGGGTTAAAAGCGCCACCGCCACCACCCAGTTTATTTAGATTTTTTAAGACAAGGTTTGTCTGTGTAGACCAGGCTGGTCTCAAATACTCAAGATATCTCCCCATCTCTACTGCCCAAGTGCTAGGATTAAAGGCCTGGCTGGGGTTTATTTTTTAATTGCTCCTTATTTTTTAACATCGCAAAATGTTTTCTAGTGCCTTTTATACAATCCTTAGCTGCTAGGGACGTTTGAACAAAGGAGAACTCATGAGGTGGGGAGCTCACTGTGCACAGCTGCCCTTGTCAGCATGTCTGTCAGGCAGTTCTTAAGTGCCCCAGTCTAGACACTGCTTTTTATCTTCACCTTCTCCAATCTTCTCTCCAGCTTGGTACAGGCCAATCCAGAAGTTGCCATGGATTCCATCGTCCATATGACCCAGCACATTTCACCCACTCAGCGAGCAGAAGTTGTAAGGATCCTCTCCACCATGGATTCCCCTTCCACGTAGGAGATGCTTCTCACCCATTCCTGCCCTGTCTCTGGAGAAGAGAGCTAGGGCTGCCTCTTACCTCTGAAACCACTGTAATGAGAAGGCACCGGACGCCCGGTACTGGAGTCAGAGTGGCATTTGCTTCCCCTTGAATGTGTCAGGTTCTGCATGACATCCTGGGCTGTAGGATCACAAAGCCCAGTCACACATACCCAGTTCAGTATTTGTTAGCCCAGCTCTGCTGACAGTCCTCTTTCCATGCACAGGACTAGAAGGCAATGAAGGGTACATGCCTGTACCATGAGGTCTTACTAGACTAAAAGCAGGACCGCCTCCTGTCCTGCCCACCCCAGCACAGGGCTGTGGGGACAGTGTCCAAGCGTCTGTAGCCCCTGCCCAATGAGCCATAGCTGCAGCCGCAGGCAGCAGGGGAGGGCTGGGGCTGAGGATGGAGGAGACTCAAGTCCATCCATCACTGCCCCATGTGCAGCCTGGCACACACCAGGCACTGGAGAGGAACAATCCCCATTTAACTATACCAAGATACCTATTTATGAGAGATGAGGGCAAAACCATGATTTAAGAGGCAGGCTGAAAAGCAGATCAAGTCATTTTTGCAATTAAAACACTCTCAACCTTGAGTGACTTCTCAGTACACCTGGAGAGATGGCCAACCTGCCACCACTTTGCTTATATACCCAGGAGCTAAAGGCCAATGCCATCACCTCTGTGTGGGTGTTTGGAGGCGGGCAATGCAGAGCCTGAGGTGGTGAGCTCAAAGGAGACTGTCTTTCCTATCAGAGACTAGTCCGAGACAGAAGTCTCTTCTGAGGACTGGAAAGATTGTCATTGTGGGGCCATGCCTGCAAAGTTACTCATCCCTATTCCTGGCAGAAAGTATGGCAGGTCCACCTTGATGACAGCTGGGCTTTCAGCACCAGACACTGGCCTTCCTGGTGTGAGAAAGCATCCAGGGAACAAGAATTCACCTACCCCTAAGATTCCTTACAGTTCAGTCATGGTGCTGGTATTTCCAGACTTTCTGGGTTCTCCATGGCCGGCAACAGGGCCTCCTCAGAGGTGAGCTGCAGAGCTTAACAACCCATTTATCCAAGAAAGGAGCCTCGGTGTTCCCACTACAAGAGTGGAGATGGTCAGCGCTGTAGCCTCCCGTGCCTGCAGTATGACTAATGTTTCTCACTGGAGACTCAGGAGGAAATCACTAAGATGCCCCAGAAACCATTGGCATGAATACTTCAGTCTGAGCCTTAACCCTGGATTCTACAGAAAGAGCTGGCCTCCTCTTCAGGAACATCTCGTTCTGATATTCCAGAGGACTTCTCATCAGCTCTACATCACAAGATTGCAAGTGGACATCTGGGGGACTGGATGCAAACTGTTCTGCCCCCACGAGCCCTGGTGGAAGGAACAGGCAGGCAGGAGCAGGTGGAGAGCATCCTTAGTCCAGAAGAAAGCTTCCCTGGCCCCTGGTTCTCTGCTTACCTGCTGGGTAAGGATGGGATTTGTCTCCAGCCTCCGCATCGCTCCAGCACATCCAGTCCCACACATCACTGGTGGTATGAAAGTTTTACCCTCCTGGAGGCCTGTCCTGGCATTTCTTCAGAGGTGAGATGGGCTGTGTTTCTAACTCCCCTTCCCTGCTGCCCCATCCCCAGGACAGGGGCTTTTCATATGGAGAAGTCAGAACCACAACACATGAGCAATCTGATGGTCCCACAGCCCATTACACATGCAAGGTTACTGAGGGAGGAGGATGAATGATATATTGACCTAGACTTGCTTGAACTGAGATTGCCATATTATCTGTTCACTTCGTTCACAAAGCAGCCTTCACTCGTGTCAGTGAGAATTCGATGGACACACACGCCAACGAGCAAGGGGCTTCAGTCCAATGCACTCTTTTCACATTTTGTTGAAATAAACCTCCACATTTGTAGAAGAACCACCGTTTGTCATTTCAATCCATTCCCAGCCACCCATTTTCTTGTCCCACGTTCATTGGGGACTGAGAGAAGGGAGAGCCCCTCCTTGACTGTACAGTACCAACCAACGAGGTTTTGTCTCCTAAAATTGCTGAGAATGAATGGGTATCTGTCCAAAGCTGGCCTTGGCCCCCCTGTCATAGGGCACTACCAGTACTCCAGATCCCTCCAGATAATTACGAGTTCTTTAATAATGTTTCCGTAGAGTCTTCTACAGTGTGCTCACTGCTGAGATCTGAGTGGGAGTTCCCAAGAGAGAAATGGTTTAGAGCAGGGACAGGAAAGACATCAGAAAGAAGGGATTTAGCCTGTTTATGGATACTGGCTCCAGAGAAAAACTGCCTGCATGCAGGATTTCCAGTGTCCTCAGCACCATGAGCTCTGGGACTACCCCACCCTTGAAGATTTTGGGGGCAGTGTTTAGGTCTCCTGGGTTTTGAAGTCTGAGCATGTACGGTACTAGGATCAGGAAAGACATGATTGTGTGCCCTTGACACCCACCAGTTCCTCAGGACCAGCTCTGTGTCTCCGGGGAATTGAGGCAGCATCTGAAAGAACTGCAAGCAAAGAAAGGGGGGAGGAACTCTTGGCTGATTATTAAACTTGGTTCTGGTTTGGGGGTTGTGTTTTGTTTGTAAAGCAGAGGGTGATTTTTTTTTTTTATGAAATGATATGTCAAGATATAATACTAACTTGAACTACCCTAAGTCAGTGTTCTAGAAAGAGGGGCAGGAAGGGAGGCTTGAGCTGGGTATTGTGACCCAGGTCTGAGATCTAGGCCACCCTGATCTATATATGAGACTGCCTCAAAACAAGAAGTAGGAGACGGATACCGAATCCAGTGAGAACTGCTTCTTTGCCTGCAGCTGCACCCTGTGAGCAGGGAATCCCGAGTCAGCACAGAATCCAGGTCAGCGGCTGAGAGCCAGGGCCAGGGTATGGGCTCAGCTAGCACCGGCAGTTGCTTCTGGGATAGCATCATACTGCCCTTGATCCACCCGGGGAGACGAAGAGCTCTGAGGCACGATGTGAGTAGCACAGACAATGAGGGTCAAAGCCTCTTGTCAGGAAAGAGGAGGAATGTGGTGTCTGCAGTTATTCAGAACTATTGGGGTGCTGGATGAAAGCAAAGTAGTTTTTTGGGGGGTGATGGACAAAGCAAACAGGTGTCAGAAATGAAGTCAGTGTCCCTGCTCTTAGATGCCTCTGATACCTGAGTGCGGGTCAGTAGGTGGAAGGGTTAGGCCAGGGCCTGGTTCATTGTCCTGGGTGCCATGATCTCTGGATCCAAGCTCACCTCTCGTGTATGTATTGTCCACGAGTTGGCAGGGTCACCCGGACAAGAAGTACAGAAAATAATGGGAGACTAACAGCTGTTCTCTTTATTCTGAAAGTGTATGCACCTCAGACATGAGTTGTCTTTGTGTCTACTGGAGTTTCTCTAGTCCTGGACATAACTGGATGCCTCGCGGTGGCTGAAAATCCTGGTGGGCAGTTATAAAGTAATGGTACTAGGACAGCTTCAGTGAGCAGTGTCACCCAAAGAAGGGTGTCCTGCAGCTGTCGATCAAGTAGGATAATGGCACCTCTACCCAAGAGAACATGAAACCAGAGTGGGCTAGACCATCATGACTCTCTCATTCTATCGTAAGCAGGAAGGTGGATAGAGATGAGAGATTGAAACCACACTAAAAGCTCACACTTGGCTATAGGAAAGGCTAACGGCATTCTGCCTGTACTACCAGGGCCCTTCGATAGCCACACCACAGAGTGCAGATAAAGCTGGGCATGTTGGTGCACACCTGTAATCCCAGCACTCTGGAGGTAGGAACAAGAGAATCAAGTTCAGGCCAGCCTAGGGTCATAACAAGACCCTGCCTCAAAACTAGACTCGATGAACCTGAGCAGAGCTCTCGTTCCCACCCTTGGGAAAGCTCCCGCCATCTCACCTGCAGTGTGGATAGTAACAGCTTTTTGAGAAGTCCCATCAGTCATCACGACTCCACTGCTGGGTGTCACTAGCACAAGTGTGCCATAGTGCACATGTGGAGGTCAGAGGAGAGCATGGGTTCAGGAGACCAAGTACAGTTTATTAAGCTGTGTGGCAAGGACTTACCCACTGAGCCATTTTACCAGCCCTACCTGTCCATTCCTTAGAAGACTAAGGACCCATCATCACCCATAGGACTTTGTCAGGGAATTATCCATTATCCCTTTTGGTCCAGGGATCATCTAGACATTAAGTAGACATGAATGCCAAGCAGAAGTGACAAGAACAATGGAGCCATCAGAAGGCTGGCCGCTGAGCCTGGCTACCTTCACCAAAAGGCTCAAAGGCCTTCTGGAGTAACATTTGCTTTCCCTGGAAGGAAAGGAGTGAGGAGATCCCATGATTGCATCGGGCTCTAAAAACATTCTAATCTGGAGTCTTGGATGAAGCTGATGTCCAAGTATCACCCCATGCCCACTGGCAGTAGTAACTGGTGAATATGTGGGGAAGACCAGTGCCCTAGCCTGGCATGATCCTGACATCAGACCAGCAGCCTACCCAGGTTGTCAGAGTGGGAAGTGAGACAGCCATGGAGGTCTTGCTATGCTCTCCATACATTCACCTAGAATACCTGAATAGGGAAAAAGTGCACGCTAGGGCTGACTTTCCAACTGAGTGTGCACCCTCAGATAAACACAGATAGACAACAAAGGAGGAATATCTGCCCAAACCATTGACCATAGGCATAGGGTGGCTTACGAAGTTGGGAGAGGGTTGGGAACATTGCCTCTTGTGCCGTATGGGAAACCAAATCCACAGATTAAGCAGAGGTGTTAAGAAAAAGCTTGGGAGGGAGGAGCAGGAAGGTCAGCAGTTCAAAGCTGCCTTCGTTGTATAGCAAGTTCAGGACCAGCCTGAGCTATATAAGAGCTAGCCTTAACCAAAAATAATGATAATAAATAAGAACCTCCTTAACAAAGGGAAAGTTGAGAGCCTCTAATTACTAAAATTGATACCCTTTTTTTTCTCAACCAGAACTGATACATTCAAATAAAAACTCATCCCCAAGGGAAAAAGTCAGATCTTCTGTGTGTGTACAGATGTTGAATTTAGAGACCTCAAATCATCTATTACAAATATGATAAGGGGCTGGACGGTGGTGGCGCACGCCTCTAATCCCAGCACTCGGGAGGCAGAGGAAGGTGGATCTCTGTGAGTTCGAGACCAGCCTGGTCTACAGAGCTAGTTCCAGGACAGGCTCCAAAGCTACAGAGAA